>NC_137810.1:8495814-8640814 GCF_963921795.1 Nannobrachium achirus | reverse complement strand
TCTATGCCGGGTGTACTTAAGCATAGACTTTATTATTATGCTTGTGTTGTCTTTGGTTGAATATTAACTTCTTTCCCCGTAATATGGGTGCCGACCGGACACTGCTATTGACTGATATTCTTCTGTCACACAAAGACAAGGAGCAAGTCTCAACTTATAGGCCTAGTAGGCTTTTTATGAACCTATAGGCCTATGGACATTCCTGTCTTCTAAAGTTCTGCCGTTTTTTATGAATTATGATTTATGACTAAACCGTAGTATACTGTACTTGCTGCTATTTGAAGTGGGTTGATACAAAACAAAACAAAGTTGTTTAATGCAATCAATGTGATCTACATGTATGTGATCTATGTGATCTATATGTCTGTCTGTCTGTCTGTCTGTCTGTCTGTCTGTCTGTCTGTCTGTCTGTCTGTCTGTCTGTCTGTCTGTCTGTCTGTCTGTCTGTCTGTCTACACTAGTAGGCTATCTATCTGTCATTTGTTGTGAAACACCAAGCCCAGGACTAGAGTTCTAGTTTCTAACTTGCATTAGAAAACATCAACTCAGTATTGCACAAAATGACTTTAAAAACAGAAAATGCCCACATAATATGACATGATATCCACAGCCACTAGTAATAACTTGGTAATAACCATGTAAAAACACACACAATCCCCCATCAAATTCTTCTGAATGTCATGCCTATAGTAGCATAGATTGTAACTTTTCATGTGTGTATATGTCTGTAATGTGCTTCTTATAGCTATAGCCTATACTTTGTCCAACATAACATCAAGAGTTAACAGTCCGGGGAACAAGGTGTCCTCCCCTTTTATTTTAAAGACAAAAGCAGATCTTTATTCGCTGCGGGGCTGCAGCTGGGTGCACAACAAGACATATAGGCGTCGCTCGCCGAAAATAGCGGATCTACAAGCTCACAACGCGTCGCTTGTAGATCGGCTATTTTCGGCGAGCGACAACGCCATGGGCTACGATTAGGTTGAGTAGACAGCGGACTGAAGTGGACTCGAGTCAGTGGAGTGGACGGGGCATTCCAGCATTCCAACACAACCTGTTGCATGTTGCTTTGCGCAACTTTCAGTTTGTATTTGTTTTTCTTGAACCTTTTCCTATACAAACTTATAATAAATTCTTCAATCAATCAATCAATCAATTTTCCCCTAAAAAAAATAACTACAAAATAACGGCCAACACTCCTCGGTCCAAAAAAGAATAGCCTACAAACATTAGTTTGAACAGCATCTTAATAATAATCATTATGAGGTGTCATTAGGCTGTAATAATAAGCTGTTAGCCTGTTATGATGATCAATCATCATCACTCACCACAAGCAGCAGGCTGAGACAGAATAGTAACGCTCCGCCCGGGGCCATGAGTGGATGAATGGATGGATGGAATGATGGAAGGATGGGGAAATCAAACGGTTCTTAATCCGAGCCAAGCCTCTTGCCAGCCGGGCACAGCACGTCTCCTGTGTCCCCTCCTCTCTCCTCCAACAATACACCCCTTACCACCACCACAGATCAAGAGTAGGGTCCATATGAGCGGGTCTGTCACTCACTGCTATAGTAGAGGTGGTTATTAGCCTGTCTAGATGCGGTAGGGAAAGGGAAACACAACTGTCCACAACTTTTCACTAATATCTTTCAGTCACTTGCACCGCCCCGCCCCCTCCTGTTGCATGCTCTGTCCTGAGAGAGAGAGAGAGAGAGAGAGAGAGAGAGAGAGAGAGAGAGAGAGAGAGAGAGAGAGAGAGAGAGAGGGGTGGGGAGGGGAGGGGGGTAGTGTGAGTGAGTGGACTCCACCCACACGAGCCAGACACACTTCTGGCCGTGCCTGTGTGTGTGTGTGTGTGTGTGTGTGTGTGTGTGTGTGTGTGTGTGTGTGTGTGTGTGTGTGTGTGTGTGTGTGTTTAATATTAATTACCATATGTTACTTTAAAATATTGATAAATAAATAATGAATGAATGAATACATGAATATAAATGAGTAATACGACCAGCAGGGGCTGACACAGGGGTCATGACCTGTGACCCCACCTCTGTCAGTGGACAGGACAGACAGTAGGAGAGAGAAAGCGTCAGACGTAGCAAACCACTTTTAACCGGCTATTTGAAATCCAGATGCATTGTGAGCTTGTAGATCTGCTATTTTGAAGGGAAAACATTTCTTGAAAGACATGTCTAGAGAGAATTCTTTTTAAACATTCTAACTACTTAACTCTTGTATGGCGGGGTCCCTGGCACAAAATAATTTCGTACGGGGGTCCCCGAACCCCGACCAAATATGTATTAATTTGGGGGTCCTTGACGGACATTTTTGAGAACAACTTCTCGTCAGGTCAACAGGAAGTACTGTGATCAACAGGAAATAGCCTACCACGGCTGCCAAAACAAGGGCGGTCAGACTTCACATAGGGCTGGACTGGAGTCATGAGAGAGACACAAACTTAATCAGGGTGGATTCACTGGCAGTGGAAGTGAAATAAAAACATCAACAGCATCACATTAGACCACACCTACTGTATAGGCTGGACACGCACGCTAGTCTTGCTTTTCCAGACAACTTATTTATTCCACAATCTCTGATTGCTATAGAGTCTGGATCGGGGGGTCAGCGGCTCTTTAGCGCTGCCCTAGTGGCTCCCTGGAGCTTTTTCAAAAATGTATGAAAATGGAAAAAGATGGGGGGGAAAATATATTTGTTGTTTTAATATGGTTTCTGTAGGAGGACAGACACAAACATTCTTAACGTTTTCCAATGCTGTAAAGATGTAGAATAAATATTACATTTCAACATTCTCTCCAGGATGCGCTGCAGGGAAAATAAACATTTAATCATGAATGCTCATTATGTATTTGTAGCCTACTTAGTCATTTTGATAGTAGGCTAATATAGCTAATATACACTTAAAGCATGTGTTGCCTTCATTATAAGGCTTGTATAAGGCTTTTAATTTTTTGCAGCTCCAGACAGATTTATTTTTTGTTTCTTTGGTCCAATATGGCTCTTTCAACATTTTGGGTTGCCGACCCCTGCTCTGGATACACCTCCTGACATCCGAGTAACGGAAGCTGGCATTTCTGAAAATATATTTTAAGATATCTTGAAATGTATTTATTTATTTTTTCCATTTCTGCTAAGCAGAATGATTTAGATTCACACGTACAGTAACAGTACAGCCCATTTAGACATGGAACCACTATAACCATTATTTTATGTTTTAACTATTCTGATCTGCAAAGATTCTGGCAAATCTTTGAATATATATTTTTAAAAGCGAACATTTTTACTCACATATTTGCTTCTGGGGGCCCGGGCCCTGGGGGGTCCCTGGAACAACATACTTTGAGATGGGGGTCAGCAGCCAAATGTAATTTTAGAATACATTTATGTAACTGTAAAGATGGCACTGAAGTGTAGAAGAGGCTTCACATCTGCTTTATATTTGACTCCTGATCAGAGCTTCTGTTGCTCCAGTCCAGACTGTATGACCGTCCTGATCAGAGCTTCTGTTGCTCCAGACTGTATGACCGTCCTGATCAGAGCTTCTGTTGCTCCAGACTGTATGACCGTCCTGATCAGAGCTTCTGTTGCTCCAGACTGTATGACCGTCCGGAAGCATTTTGAGAAGAGTGGGAGCCAACGGTCTGGCCACGCAAGACTACACAAGGGGCGTCAATTGGGTATGGCAGGGGTATGCAGCTGCCATACCCTGGGTCCAGGGGGGGAAATAAAAGTTACTTTGAAATATAAATCCATGTCTCTTTGTCTATCTGCGCAGTAAAATAACTACAAATGCAAAATGGTCACTTTAACAAGGTATTATAATTAGGCTATATTCTCCACACTTGTATTCTCCCTATCTTGACAAAATGGTATATTCCCAGGTTCCGCAGGTCAGCTGCACAGGAGCAATGCATTATTTAATTGTGGCACGTTTACTAACATGCTAAGTTTAGCTGCACTTGAACAACCATTCCAGGCTGCCATTTCCAGCCCAAGAAACCGTAGAAACCTGTGTAAAAAACAGACAAAACTCGCTTTTTTCTTTTTTAGATATTGTGAAAATAGCCAATCTACATGCTCACAACGCCTTGCGCTGCGAGGCGTTGTGAGCATGTAGATCTACTATTTTCACAATAGAACCGTGTCAAAATGTAATGCCTCTTTTCCATGAGGACTCCCATCTTTGCCATACCCTAGCTTTTGCTGAACTGACGCCACGCGAGACTACACGCACGTTAACCGTGTACGTGCACGTCAGTGTGTTCGTGCGGGACACATAGTTAGGTCATGACAGGCCATGTTCAGTAGTTTTGGAATCGGAATTTTTGAGAATCGAGAAAAGGACAATTTAGGGAAATAATTGAAACATGAAAATGTCACACCTTTTTGAAATGTGCTGAAAATGAATGAAAATTACCAAATATTCCAAAATGAAAAATGACTTGCCCAAAATAGCAAAATAGGTCGACAAGGCATGCAGCCGATGGGTGCAACGTTTTGAATGATCTGAGTCATGCATTTCTCTCTATTCTCTATCAGATAAGAGCTGATCATGTCCTGTCCTGTCCTGTCCTGTCCTGTCCTGTCCTGTCCTGTCCTGTCCTGTCCTGTCCTGTCCTGTCCTGTCCTGTTCCTCAATGCTCCATCTCTGCTATCAGGACTCTCAGCCTCAAAGCAAAACCACATCCCTGAAATAATCCTTTCATGTAAACATGGATGTTTAAGTGAGTGCTTCTCACACCTTGTTCACATCGAGTGTCCTTAAAATCAATAATATGCACTTGAGAATATTTTTTTCGCATTTCTTTTTTTGAATGGTGCTCCTGGAAGGAGCTAAGCTTCAACATCTGGCTTTGTCCGGGATGCGAAGCATGGTCTACATCTGGCCTACATCTGGCCTACATCGTGGCACAAAGCGTTTCAGGTTTGTTGTACGCCCACTAAATGTCCGGGCTCTGAAGAAAGTACATCGTGGCACAAAGCGGCAAGCGCTCAAAGTTTGTTCTAAGCCAACTAAATATCTATAAAGTGTGGCCTGCATCTGACCTACAATCCTACATCTTGGCACAAAGCGCAGAAAGCACAAACAGTTTGTTGTACACCCAGGGTCACATTGGACAAGCTTCACAGGACGATTAATGAAATTAATTCATAACCAGCACCGCTCACTTCACACTAGGTGCGATTTTTTTTACGATTATTTTGCAAATAACAGATCTATAGGTATAGGGTTGAAATGGTTAAACTGCATTTTGATGCTCACATTCAGCTGGGGACCCAGCCCTCAAAGACCCCTGGGGGTCCCTGTATCCCTACTTTGAGAACTCCCTTGGTTTGGTTTATGTTAGCCAGTGTTATTGCCCTATCTTTCTCTCTGTCTCTCTGTGAGTTCACTGGCCCGATGGAATTCCATCTGCAACATATTATGGGCCATCACCACATAAATACTGTTCCCTACTACTGCCTTCACTGCGTTTCATGTTTGTTTGTTGCGACCGTCAGGGAGCAGTTTACTATGAAAACCTCCACCGGCCGTCCGTCCGTCCGTCCGTCCGTCCGTCCGTCACACGTCACACGTCACACCTTTGTTTGTGTACGGTGTGATGTCATATATCTTCAGTATGACATCACACCACATGTGTACACAAACCTTTGTGTACGTTGCTGTGGCAACAGTCTGTTGTTGCTGGTCTGTTAGTGTACGTTAGCAACCACCTTAGCAACCATGGTTTTACCCTAGCAACCAACTGTTTACCCTAGCAACCAACTGTTTACCATAGCAACCATGTTTTTTTACCCTAGCAACCAACTGGGCATAAAAGGGATTCTGTTAGGGATCTCCATATATGGGCATAAAAGGGATTCTGTTAGGGATCTCCATATATGGGCATAAAAGGGATTCTGTTAGGGATCTCCATATATGGGCATAAAAGGGATTCTGTTAGCTGTTAGTGATCTCCATATATGGGCATAAAAGGGATGCTGTTAGGGATCTCCATATATGGGCATAAAAGGGATTCTGTTAGGGATCTCCATATATGGGCATGAAAGGGATTATGTTAGGGATCTCCATATATGGGCATAAAAGGGATTGTATCCCAGATGATGCCCTGTACTTGGGATTTGTTGATGTAAATGTTCACATAGAGTGTAATAATTGGTAAAACAAACTTTTGGCCTATTTGTGGAGATAAGCGACCAACGGTCGCTTATCTCCCGATTAGGGAGTCTTACTGGTCTCTCTCTGTGTGTGTGTGTGTGTGTGTGTGTGTGTGTGTGTGTGTGTGTGTGTGTGTGTGTGCGTGCGTGCGTGCGTGCGTGCGTGCGTGCGTGCGTGCGTGCGTGCGTGCGTGCACATGTGCTTGCGTCCAATCTCATCTGGTAGCGAACAGGAGGGGCCAAATTCCACAACAGGACAGAGGCTGAGGAAGCAAATCACACCGTCAGGGGTGTGAAAAAGTACTCCAATTTATTTCTCTTTTTTTTTTAAGTAAAAGTATCAAAACTCTGTTACAAGTAAATTCCGATTATAAAAATGTACTTGAGTAAACGTGCAAAAGTATTGGCATCAAAATGTACTTAAAGGAGTAGTTCACCCCCAAAATGACTTTTTTTCTATTGATTAGTCATGCCATGGAGAGTAGAGTTCAATAATATTTTTTGGTTTTTGTCGCATTCCTAAGACAAAAATGTGATAACAATAAATTTACCCCCATTGATTCCGGATGGTGACCCGTTTCGAAATGGGTCACCATCCAGAATCAATGGGGGTAAATGTACTCGAATCAAAATTTTGGCTTAGGAATGTGACAAAAACCAAAAAATATTATTGAACTCTACTCTCCATGGCCTGAATAATCAATAGAAAAAAAGTCATTTTGGGGGTGAACTACTCCTTTAAAGTAACAAAAGTAAAAGTATTCATTATGCAGAATGCCCCGTTTCACAAGCCATTGTGTATAAAATGTATTCAAATATTTTGAAAATAGCAGACCTACAGTAAAAGATCACAACAATGAGTAAATATACTTTATTGCAGTTATACCGGTACTTTCCACCACATCAGATGTTTGCTTTGCATGCGTGTGCATGCAATCTGCATGCGTGTGCATACATTCTGCATTCTGCATGCGTGTGCGTGTGCACAGCATTCTGCACGTCCAGACATCTTGCTCTGGGTGCAGGGTGTGACTCCACGCACACCAAGAATGATAAGAATGAGGGCCTGGAAGAGTCTCAGTGGAGAGAGGGAGGGAAGAGATGGAGCTGAACAGAGGAGAAAAGAAGATTTACTGCCATGTTTGCTCCCAGTCCCAGCAGAACAGTCTGTTTCACAAACACTGGGTCGGGACCCGTTAGTTTGGTCGCCGATGCATTTCCATGGGTCGCTATACATTACATCCTGTACATTAAATATGTTTTTATTTATTTTATGTTCCCCACATTTTGTTTTTAATTATTATTTATTATTATTATTATTACAATATTCTCAATAATTCATAAATTAAATGCAACTTCAAACATTTATCAATAGAATTTCATAAATGAATGAATGAATGAAAATCTAAGAAATTCCATGAATTAGAAGCAGGTAAGTCAAGGCGAGGCAATTAAGGCAGTTTTATTTGTATATTGTACAACAAGGTAATTTAATGTGCTTTACATAGGACAAGCAAAAGCAACACAATTATAAAATTATAACGTTACATTGTAAAATGCATAAAACGAAAGAAGCAAAAATGTATAGATACATGCAGTTACTGTGCAGAAAATATGTGAACATAGCCAATCTACAAGCTCATGGCTGTATATCACGCTACAATATTCTCTAGTTTTGGGCCCCGCGGGAAGAATAAAACGTTTGGGAACCTAAATAAGATCTTAGTATCAGTGCCACGGCAGTGAGTCTGCAGCGTGTGTGAGCACAGCTCTGGAGGCCTCCGCGAGGCGCACACACACACACACACACACACACACACACACACACACACACACACACACACACACACACACACACACACACACACACACACACACACACAGCGCTCTCTCTGGGAGCATGGAATGTTGCACCGAGATGATGTTGGGTGGAGACCTGCCCCACCCTTCCAGCTCCACCTCTGTCTCCACCTCCCATCTTCATTACTTCATCCTTCTAATCTAAGCCACACAGTGCCTTCACGCTCTACTAGTACGTGTGAATGGAGGCGAGGGAGGAGTAGGAAAGTGGGACTGAGTTACCAGGGCCCAAGGTGGAGGGAGCAAATCTTTGAATATGTATTTTTTAAGCGAACATTTGTAACTCAAATTTTGCTTCTGGGCCGGGGGGTCCCTGGAACTAAATATTTTGAGATGGGGCGTCTGTGGCCAAATACATATCGTCTTTGGGGTCCTCGACATGAAAACGTTTGAGCACCACTGACATAGAAACCTAAGTTTTTTGCACACATTTTTCACGATTTTTCAAAAATAGCAGATCTACAAGCCCCGCAGTGAATCCTTGTACCCAGGGCCCGGAGTTTGGTGTGACGCCCCTGCTCGAGAGAAGCTATATTTGGACGTCTTGTTCTTGTTTTTTCATGTTGCAGGTCTCAGCACTGTGCATTCAATGAACTGAGCACAAAAGACCCCAATGTAAACACGCGATAGAGCTTCCTTTCATGGGTTTAAATCCTATTAGTTGACCTTGTATCTGAACTTTGCTGTTTTGTGCTTTTTCCCTTGCAAACTGCTAATTAAGTATTCACTTACTTGCAATCAATCAATGATACCTAGTATCCATAGTCTTGCGCTATTGGACAGACATATCCATCACTTTATACAATCTGTCTCACAATCTCGAAGCTCATACCTGAGTTCTTTGCACCTGAAAGACTTGATTGATTCTCAATACTCCAAAACAGGTTTTTATCTTTTTCATAACTCACGCCATCAACGTTCAAAACAGCTACTGTACCTCCTCCCTGAAGCAGGTGTGGAACAACAAAGAGACCTCCGCGCGCCTCAAGCACTGCAATACTTTATATACTGTACAGTACTGTATATACAGTATTACCCCCTACCGCAGTCTGTACAAGGTTCAAGGTGCAAAGGCTTTGTGTGTGTGTGTGTGTGTGTGTGTGTGTGTGTGTGTGTGTGTGTGTGTGTGTGTGTGTGTGTGTGTGTGTGTGTGGTGGGGGGTGGGGGGGGAGGTTTACTAGTTCTTGTTGTATGGACTTATTAGTGGGAGAAATATGTGAAAAAGGTGTTCACTTCCGGCAGAAAGCGTGAAAATTTGCACCTAGGGGTATTTTTGTGCGCTGAATTCAAAAATTGACGGTCCCAAGCACTTTTCTCAAATTCACTTTTCTCTAATTCACTTACCATAGGGTTAGGGTTAGGAAAAAAAGACCCCCCAAAAATCTTCTTTAAGTAGCATGTGAGGGGTCTATCTAGGGGGTGTTCATGATTCTGAATCCATTCCAAGCATTAGTTTTGCACAAAAACATTCCTTGGGCAAAAAATGGACCCCACAAAACTATGATTTAGTGATGAGTCATCACTTTTCACAGTTGTGTAGGGTCCATTTCTTGCCCAAGGAATGTTTTTCGTGCAAAACAAATGCTTGGAATGGATTCAGAATCATGAAAACCCCCTAGATAGACACATGCTATTTAAAGAAGATTTTTTGGGTGGTCTTTTTTCCCTAGTATGGTAAGTGAATTAGAGCCACCAGATCCCTATTGTAGATTGAGATTGAGATTAAGGTAATAAAGGTAATAAAAACGCTAGTCTGGAATTCACCTTTAAGGGCCTGGCAGGTCTAAAGGCCAACAGCCAGGATCTTGGGACTGTATGCCGAACTTTCTCTTGACAAAGTGGAGGCGTTGTTCCTTCCTCACCACCCTGTTCAGTGTGCGTGTGTCCCAGGTTTCTCAGTGATGCCAACTCCCAGGAACTTGTAAAACCCTATACTAGTATTACTGTATATACTGTATGCACAATGCCCATATAGCTGAGTCCTGCAGTGATAGGTAGGCTGGCTGCCACTTCATCCATAGCCCTCACTCTGACTGACTGACTCACAGATAGTGTATAATCGTCTCTGTCAGGAGAAAACTGTTTTACTCTTCAGCAAAACACGTCGCTTCACGCTGTGTTTCAAGCTTGCAGATCTGCTACTTTTGTGTGACGCTGTAATATGATCAAGTCGGGCATTAATTGTGTCGACAGGAGGTATTCCACCCTTCCAGAAACGATATACGGGTAAGTGCAAGCCTATAATGACAGGCCCAAAATAGGCACTCCAGGTTCAAAGAGGCTCATACCTTCCTCTCCCCTCCTCTCCTCTCCTCCCTGTCTCTCTCTGTTAGCTGTCACTCATCATCTCCTGGCACTCTCACCTATACATCCTACAATCCTACCTCCTTCTCTCACTTACCTCCTTTCTCCTTGCCTCTCACCAGTGGTGAAACGAATGTGTTCGTGGCAAAGACTTACGCATTGTTATTGTTCTTATTTTGATCATAATACCCAAATTACTGTCAAGTATCTGGATTTTCTTCAGGTGACACTTTTACACATTTATTACGACACTATGGCACATTACATTAGTTAGTTACCTGTTACCTATCCACTTCGTGCCTTATGGCACATATGGCCTTCACAGAGCGCTTCCACCTCTCACGGTCAGCTGCTGCCGTCCTCACTTCAGACCATGATGTCCATCCTGCTTCTACATTACATTAGTACTCCACTTGTACCAGTGGTTTTCATTTCAAGATCTTATTTGCAAGGGCCCCATTACTCTGAGAGTTTACAAACAGAACCAAAGTGTCCCATTTGTACACTCTCAGAGTTACAGACCTGTTATGGCTATTCTCTTCATCTGCTTCTGGTAACAGGCCTATTATTGTTCGCTCATGTTCTATGTCCGTGGCATAAATGGAATTCTGACAAAAATGTCCACCACAAGCCAACATGGCGATGACCCCTGGAAACAAGTAGCCTACTCTGGGATAAATACTCAAGTATACTCAAACTTGACTAAATATACTACTTCCCACAATTGAATTCCAGCCGGAGAGAAGGAAAGGAGTGGAGGAGAAGCTCTCTCTCTCTCTCTCTCTCTCTCTCTCTCTCTCTCTCTCTCTCTCTCTCTCTCTCTCTCTCTTCGCTGCTTCTGTTTTTTATTCCCAGAGGGAGGAAGTCACTTCCAGCCGACAGGAACTTGGCATCGATGCTGAGAGAGAGAGAGAGAGAGAGAGAGAGAGAGAGAGAGAGAGAGAGAGAGAGAGAGAGAGAGAGAGATAGAGAGAGAGAGGGCCCCCAGGGGGAAACCGGAGGACGTGCATGGGTGTGTGTGTGTGTGTGTGTGTGTGTGTGTGTGTGTGTGTGTGTGTGTGTGTGTGTGTGTGTGTGTGTGTGTGTGTGTGTGTGTGTGTGTGTGCGCGTGCGTGCATGTGTGTGTGCGTACGTGCAGCAGAAACTCATTCCTCCACTGTCTGTGTCATTTTTTTGGGTTGTTGTTATGTTTAGTTGTATTCAGAGGAGCTGACAGGCCCGGGGGTAACGAGTTGTCTCCGCTCCTCAGGGTGTGTCTGCCTGTCAGCGACATCGCCCCCATCCCCCCCTCCTCGCCACACCTCCAGACGGTGTGTCTGGAATCGATGTGAGATCATCAGGCCACGTTAATAACGCCTGGTCGCCACCAGGTCGCAGGATTGTCACACTGTAATGTAACGGAGCTGAACGATTATAGACCTGAGCACTGTCACACTCTATGCTGGGACTCTCAAAGCGTTTATAGACCTGAGCACTGTCACACTCTATGCTGGGACTCTCAAAGCGTTTATAGACCTGAGCACTGTCACACTCTATGCTGGGACTCTCAAAGCGTTTATAGACCTGAGCACTGTCACACTCTATGCTGGGACTCTCAAAGCGTTTATAGACCTGAGCACTGTCACACTCTATGCTGGGACTCTCAAAGCGTTTATAGACCTGAGCACTGTCACACTCTATGCTGGGACTCTCAAAGGAGCTGAACGTTTATAGACCTGAGCACTGTCACACTCTATGCTGGGACTCTCAAAGGAGCTGAACGTTTATAGACCTGAGCACTGTCACACTCTATGCTGGGACTCTCAAAGCGGCGTCCATACTGTCTCTGACCACCAAACCTTTCGTGTTCCAACTTTCTGACGTGCAGCTTTCCGAACTCTAATTTGCGGTAATGCTTTTCAGAAGATGCGAGTGACGTCATTTTGTAGTTGAACAGGACCTTTCTGACGAAAAGTTTGGTGGTCGGAGACACTATGGACAGGCCTTAAGTTAAGGCATAAGAGCTGGTACTTAAGACAATCAAAATAGAGCCCTTTGTGTCTCCTTAGGAAACCACTGCTTCCCATCAAATTATTGTCTTAGGAATGCGGCAAAAACAAAACACATCCATGAATTCAAGTTTCCATGGGGTGAGTAATCATAGAAAAAAGTCATTTTGGGGATGAACTATCCCTTTAACCACTTTATCCATTCATACATTCGTTGTTCAAAAATAGCAGATTTACAGTAAGCTTGCAACGCGGCACAAAGTGACGCGATGTGAGATTTGAATTAACTTTTTTAAACACACATTTTCTCTTCAGGGGTTCCTCGGCCAAACACGTCATTTGTGAGTGTATACTGTAATGTAGGCCTACCAGCAATATTGTTAGTAGGCCTACTCTCGACAGACTCAGGCTACCTAGACTTCATATTACATAGCGAGGCACCTCTGCCTGTTTGTCATATTATCTTTTATATTGACATAGGGAACATGTACTGTAACACCATCATACAATAAGGAACACTCCAAAACAAGGAAAAACTAACAAAGTATCAAATATAAAGCAACAGTGTTGTGTTGTTGTTGTTAGAAACATGACAGAGATTCACAAGAACGCTCTGATATCTAAGTCCTCATTAAGGCCTGTAGAGGTCACAGTGTCCGCTTGTCGAGGTCATGTTTTAGAAGGATATTATGATCTCTCCCTCTGTATGTGTGGAACTGTGGATGTAATTAACTCATTCCTCACATATTATCTGACAGTGGATGTGTTTGTCTTTGCCTTGGCAAAGTGTGCTGGACTAGATGCTACAGCGTTTACGATAGTAGATTAAACTGTTCTGTTCAGTGATTTGAGTTTCTAAGTGTTCTCATCTGTTAAATATCCCTATGCTGACACTTTATTTTCTTCAGTATTGTACTAAACGTAATTGCAACAATGACCAATCTTGTGCGAAATGAAAACAGGACCGCCTAAAATTCTAAACTTACCTCCATTGTGCCAATAATCAATCATATTCTTTGAGACACATCCAAGTTTTTGCAGAGCCAAACAATGAATCACATTGTGACATTGATCCTCTTCCCCTATTCGCTCATAGGACATGATGTACAGTATGTGTATCCAGAAGAATAGTGGTCCTATCCATGTTCTCTGTCGTGCAATTATGCCAGCCTACACGGGCATTTGAGCCTGAAAAAATTTTCGTCGTAGTGTTGTGTGGTGAAAAAAGCAGATATACTGTTAAAGCCCAGCAAGCACGGTCAGGACCTGGACCAATCAGTGACGTCTCGAATGGGGCCAGATCAAGTCAAACCATGACTAGTCAGATCTGGCCTAGAATATCAACTGATTTCAACCAACATAAATCCTGCCCATGGAACGGACGTCCTGCCGTCCTGGATTAATCAGAGAGGGTCCAATCGAGGCCAGATAAATATCATAACTAGTCAGATATGTCCTAGAATATAACTTTATATGTTCATATTTCAACCAACATTACAAACAACAACAATAATCCTGTCAAAAAAAAAGTCCATAATGACGTCTTGGTAATGACGTGACGTCAAGATCATCGTCATATGAGGTGTGATCTGGCCGAGTTCTGAACGTCACCAGAGTCACCGGAGGACGTTATCATAACATCATAATGTAAGGCCATGGCTACACGGAGCTGGATTTTTCATATATCCTGGATTTTCAGATATCCACATAGAAAAATATCTAGGTCCACACAGAGCTGGATATTTCATATATCCCGGTTTTTCAGATATCCACATAGAAAAATATCTAGGTCCACACGACAAAGATATCTAGGTCTAACAAGCACACACACAGTAAAGTCTTCAGAGATATCCGGGTTCCCTGTCTACACGGATCCAGTGAATCGGATATTTTTCAATCTCTCCACTTATTTATCCGGTTTAAAAAATATCCAGCTTCACGGCCGAAATATCCAGCTTTGTGTGGCTGCAAGCCCCAACAGCACCAAAAAATGTCTAGATTCAGAAATATCCAGCTCTGTGTAGCCAAGGCATTAATTTGGCCTGCAGGGAGCTCACAAATGCTTCGCGATATTTTGTTAGATCAGCTGTTTTCAAGATGAAGAAAAACAAATCCCCTACTGTAAATATACATTATGATTCTACTGAGCTTTATTCCATTATGTTTAGTATTGACACCCTCTTGTCTGTACTATATGTATTGAGTTATGAATTGACTACAAAGGACCTTTTAGCATAACCTTTACTACTGTACCTGTACTGTCTAAAAACTGCCTAAAATAGGGACACCGGATTGAAAGTGGTCATGCATGACATTAACAGTAGGCCTACATGCTAACTTGGAACTAGACTAAATGTTTATGTTGTATTATGGGGTCAGTTGAATGAATTAGTGTTAATTGGCAGTGGTTGACAACGTCCACATAACGTCCACACTGGTCTCTACGTCATTTCCAGAAGGGAAAGAGTTAAATAAATGTGAGAGCGATACCGGCTGAAAGTCTGCTCTCACCAGCATGAGAGAATACTCCCTCTTCTATCCCTGAGTCTGGCTTTAGGCCAAGTATAGTCTATACTTTTTATTTTATTATTTTCTTTCCATAGTTTCACTGAGCTTTATTTACCTTAAACGGTATGTATCTTCAGTGGTAATCACTGGTAAAAAAAAAAATCTAATTTGATCTTAACTCTGACAAGCCAAAGTCATTTGTGCAGAACAGCCTGTTTTGTGGTTTCGGGGGGAGAGCTGAATAAATAGATTGTGGTTTTGTGATCTCTATAAATAATAGGGCTCAGAGGCGGTGTTACAGTGGTACAATGGCGCCCCCTGTTGACCACACCAGGCTGAATGTAGTCTGTGGTATGGCTGAACACGCTCTAGGGTGGAGTGTGAGTCACTTCACAACTTGCAGTAATTAGGCTACTCACACATTACTGGAACTGATTAACACACTCTCTACTGAAATATTATTCACATATGAATATGATATAAATGCTCAGCTGTTTTGCATACTGTTGATTGCAAAATAATAGAACAGTAGTTATAGCGTTACTGTTTAAGGGTGGGTGACGTGACGTAACGTTTTTGCTGTCCTCGGTGTCAAACATGTATAAATAAAAAATATATTTGTCAAAAACCTTCTGAATATTGTGCAGGACCTTAAGCTTTATGTGAACTTACTCAAGATTAAAACATTTCATTCCTCATTTCTTCAGAATCTTCAACCAAACATGGCAAAACTCATATGGTGTGACTGTCCTGACCTTGTTTCTCAAAGTGGGAACTTGAATAAAACTAAGAAAAAGAATTGCTAAAAATCATTTGAAAATGAATTTAGGCTAAAAACAATGTCTATTTTGAGCCTATATCTTTTCAAAGTCAAAGCATAATGTTTTCAGTCATTTCTGATCAAAAACATTTTGTCCCCCAACCCAAAATCATTTGGTGTGACACTAGTTTGGAAAAATTAAACAGGCAATTATTTGGACACCTATTGGCTAGAGAGGTCCTTCTTCTGTAAGGCTATTCAGCACTCCCAGCACAACTGCAAGACAGGTGTCTGAGGTGAGTTATGATTTTAACATTTTCATGAAATGCCATCTTGTTGAAACGTTGACAAACTCACCATTCTGGATGTCTTTTGGTGTGACACCTTTTCTTTAAAAAAAGCTTAAGTTATTTGAAGTTTTGGTCATATTTCCATGTAGATCTAGGCTGCTTTGTTATAGCTAGCATGCTGTTAGCATGCTAATGTGTACATAGTAGCCTCAAGGTAAACCTAAATGGAGAAAACAGTAATATGGTGTGACACTTAATCATATGGTGTGACATGTCTGCTTGTCACACCATATGACTTGACTGTCACACCATATGATTTATACTGTATTTAACTACAGATATAACAACAAATAACAAAGTTCCATGTTTCTTTTGTACATTTAAACATTTGTTTTAAACATTTTTACATAAAATGTAATTTAGCTTCATTCAGTGATACTTCAAATTCATCAGACAGAGCAGAAACCCCTTCACAGAAACCTTAACATATTGTTTCAATCTAAACAATATTTTCTCTTTGTCTTAAACTATACATTCCATTTTCTTTTGTCAGCTGGAAAATGACAAGTGCTGAGAGAACGAGAAAGTACAGGGAGAAACTAAACAATGACCCAGCAAGGAGAGAGGAGCCAAAGGGGCGAGACTGCATTTTCTACGAAGAGCAGGAGGTTGTCTGTGGCATAGCAGAACCGCAACAAGGCAGCCGGTTTGCTACCCTCACCAAATACGACTGGCTGATGTACAATACAGTCTAAATGTATAATCTAATCTGATCTAATACTTTTGTACTTTCACTCACTGGACTGGACAGTGGACAGTGTTAAGGTAGGACCCGAGACAAAACTAGCGAAAATAGCTGATCTACAAGCTCTCAACACGTTGTGCTGCGAGAGCTTGTAGATCAGCTATTTTCGGAGTTGCGCAACCCAGCACTCTTTAGCTAGTGGAGATGTGGTGTAATGTCATGATTCCTAATTACATTTGTTCAACACAAAAAAATGCTGTGTTCAAGTTCAGGAGACTTTTTTTTTTACCTGAATGCTGAGTTCTGTTTCCACTAATTGGTGTTAATAAAATGTTGCCTTCAATGCCTTGGCTCCAAGTGTGGCTATGCGCCTTATTGTCCCTTTAGGATCCTTCTGCCGTGAAGACTTAGGTGTGCGTAGCATTCCTGTGCACATCCTCATCATCCATCTACTACTACAATTCTTTCTTATCCCATGTTAAAGCCCTACAATAATATCCTGTTCAGAAATATTAAGGCCATGTTATCCTGGGTAATTGTTTAATCAATCAGTAAAGTTCAGTACTCACTAATAGGTAGGTTAAAACACAGTTTGCTTTGACACATGAAGATATGATCATACGGTGTGACACTAAATCATTTGGTGTGACATTCCAAATAGTGAGAAATCATACCTTTATTAATGATTAAACCAAAAACATGTTTATGGATTACATAGAGAATATTATCAGGAAGAGTCACAAATATTTGTGTAATTTTAGAGAAAGTTTTGACAGAATACATTTAAAATATGTTGTAAGATCATGAACATGGGCCTCACACAGAGTGTCGATTATGAAAAAAATATACAGATATAATTAATTTTCAAAAAACTATAGTGGATCACTGGTTAGTTATGATAAAGGACTTTGATAAAGTGAGTAACTTAAGAAAGATGTACTCCATTTTCATTTTATGAACAATTATTTTCATGTCACACCATATGACGATTTTAGGCACAAGTACAACAAACTGCTGAATAAAGTCTGATTCCAATAAAATATCTAAAAACAAAATGTATTTCCATAAGGTTGAGAGTGAGTAGAACAAAAGTAAATAACTTTTATGCCTGCAATTTAAAGTTTTTTTAAAAACACATTTTTTGGGGCGTCACGTCACTGACCCACAATCACTGTTATACACAGTAGTACCCAAAAGGTAGATTGTGACTGAGCTACCTTTTGATTTACTGTAGACCACAAAGGCTGTGATGTTGACCACATGACATGGCCCTAAAGAGAATCACACCTAGTATAAAGTGAGTGGTGCTATATATTATATATATATATATATATATATATATTTTAGCTCATTTCATTAAGCGTCCCGCTGGCCAATCACAGCGTGTCCTGCGAAGCTTGGCCAATAGGACCCTGGGCATACAACAAACTTTGAACCTTTTGTGCCAAGATGTAGGCCATATCTAGGTAGGTAGGTAGGTAGGTAGGTAGGTAGGTAGATAGATAGATAGACAGATAGATAGATAGACAGACAGACAGACAGACAGACAGACAGACAGACAGACAGACAGACAGACAGACAGACAGACAGCAGTGAGTCATAGCATGTGTCACTGTCCTCACCTGCATCACTCTAATATAAGGTGTGTTTGTATCATCATGGTGTGAAAGTGATGACTCATCACCATGTTTCTGATGAAGAGAAGAGAAAACCTGTTTCAGGAGGAAGGTGTGACCACGGTTTACACAAATACTCTGAGGATGTGTTGTTACAACAATGTGAGAATGATAACGGAACAAGTTTTGTTCGCTCAAAATGTACAGGATTGTATTAACAGCAGTAACAAACCTAGAGTAACATACTGATTCGGTGGGAAAACATTCTGCAAAAAATGCCGATCTACAAGCTCACAACGCATCAGGCTGTGACATGTTCTCAGCTTCTAGATTGACTGTTTTCAGAGATAGATATTTTGTTTTTCAAGTGAAAACAGGAGGGGGCTTAGTGTAGCCCACCGGTCAACTAAGTATATAGGGTGTGAGCAGGGGTCATCAACATGTCCGTACATGGACAAATGTGTCTGTGGTAAGACTTGGTTTTGTCCATGGCAAATTCTAGATTTTCCATTATAATGTTCTCATTTTTATCACAAGACCCAATTACTCTCAGTAGAAGTCAGTCTCCAGGTTTTGTTCAGAATATGTATGACACTTATTTACTACGACTCTATGGCACATTAGGAGTCTGTTGTTCTTTTTATACTGTTGTCTGTAATGTGTCTTCCTCATTGCTTAGTCTTAGGGTTTGCTTTACCCTTGTGTACCTTTGTTTTGCCTGCTGTGCTGATTGTCAGTTTAGTTCTCCTGCATGTCTAGTTAGTCATTGTGTATTTATAACCCCCGATTCCCAGCATTAACTCGTAACAATGAACACTAGTTCATTGTGAAATGTTATGTGTGTTCATATGACCAATGCAGACTTAAGGCCCAAAGCACCAGACCTGGTCACATATGTTTCGACTCCAGTTCCTTAGTTCCCTCTTGAACATTTCTCAGTGCTCCCAGTGATTTAGTTGTTTGTATTTCCTATAGTTCCCATTGTGTTTGTGTCATTAATTACTTCTGAATCAACCAGCTCTGCTGTCTCTGCCTCATCCTGCATTTGGGTCCTACACTTTCTCCTGACTTATACCGTGACAAATTGTTCATTGAAGACCAGTGTTTCTCAAACTTCCAAATTTCAAGGTCTCCCCTTAACTCTGACAGAGCACAGATGGAACCAAATGGACCTGTTGGGGTTCATTTGGTTCCATTTGTACACTGTCAGAGTTACAGACTTGTATGGGTCAATTTAGACCATTTCTACAGGAACCCACAGAGTCCCTGGAATCCACTTTGAGAAACACTGCTTTAGACAGTAGACGTTCAACAACAGAAGCTGCTTAATACTGCAGATATGTTGTATCACTGACAGACATTGAGAGTTTTCTCAGCAGGTCAGTAGTACTGGATAGAGAACAGGATGTTTTAGGTCCTGCCTTTTACTAGAATCGACAGCAAAACAACTCCAACAACCACCAGAGGACTCAGTGCATCACTTTGTACCTGTGCTAGTTCCTCTGTTCTCCTGCCAAGGTGTTTGGCACAGAGCCTGTACCACACACAGCATATCATCAAACACCATCAAACTATAATAAAACATGAAAAAAACAGGACGGAACAGGACTGTCTTTATACAGTATGCAGCACACAATCCACCCCACCTGTGTAGGTGGTGGTACAGATGTGCAGGGGATTTGCAGAACACTGCGCTTGTAGATTAGCTATTTTTGCTATTTGTATGGCCTTCTCTGACTTCGAAAGAATGCATTTGCAGGACATTTGCGGGAAAAGAGCAGTAAATGCAGAAGAGTTGAAACGGATAAGACTAGAATGCATTCACACTTCAACCACCATAATGTTATAGAATATATCATATTCATATTGTTGCAATGCATGAATATAGAAATATCCTTCATGAAGGGAAACATTATCATTACAGTACGTCCCTGGCATTTTCTTAACCACTTGGGCCCTACTGTATATACTTTGTCATACAATAAACAGCAACAATAGATGCTCTAGAACAGTGGTTCTCAAACTTTTTAGCCTGTGACCAATGTGACTATGTTGGATTATTTACCGTATTTACAGAGAAAACAAATGGACATTAACCCAACCCCAAGTTTGAGAACCACTGCTTTAGTAGCCTGGGTTTCCGAGGCTACTGCCCTAGAAGCTCACAATGCTGTTTGGGCTGTGTGTGTGTGTGTGCGTGCGTGCGTGCGTGCGTGCGTGTGTGCGCGCATGCGTGCATGCGTGTGTGTGTGTGTGTGTGTGTGTGTGTGTGTGTGTGTGTGCGTGCGTGCGTGTGTGTCAGACGTGTGAGTGCCGTGCATGTGTGAGTAAGTACAATTGTTTGCATTGGTTAAACCAGGTAATAACAAAAAGTTGAAGTTGGCTGCAAATCATTAACATGTTGTATCTTTTAGGTAATTGCAACAAGTAAGAAGGTTTAGCAGTCCTCCTAGATAACGTTGCAGTGTGTCATTCCTTATAGCTGGTCAATGAGGACAAACAGTGCTGCTGAATGTGAACAAGTCCTCTTTATGTCCTCCTCTTCACTCTGACCAGAGGCTCTCACATTACAAGCCTCCAGCTTCACTGTGAGCAGGTTACTGGAGCAACCAGCTAGTGTTACTACTGAGCAGGGACGTGCAGAGAATGTTAGAGAGGCAGGGGCTGACATTTCTAAAAGGGCCTTTTGGTGAAGATATTGAAAAATAGACCTCCAAGCGCACAACTCGCTGCGACGCGTTGTGAGCTTGGAGGTCGACTATTTTCGGTACTCGTTACCATACTGAACTATGCATAATCAAGTCAATACTGGAGATGTGGCGTAAGGGCATGGATTTCTACACAGAGATCATTTATTATTATTTCAACATAAGATGCTGCATTCAAGTTCAGGAGAGGACGAGGCAATTCTCTTGAATGCTGCCTTCAGGCGAGCATTTGCATTTCTTTCACCATTGTGAAAACTGCATTCATGTTCTGGAGAGGGCACTTTTTTACAGACGGACAAAAGGGCAGGGGCTCAAGCCCCCTTTGATGTCAACGTGTACACATGCCTGTTACTGAGAGAGAGAGAGAGAGAGAGAGAGAGAGAGAGAGAGAGAGAGAGAGAGAGAGAGAGATGATTGAATGAGAGCGGGTGGAGAAAAGAGTCTGGAATGTGGCTGAAAAAGGCCAAGGTGAAAGCACACACTACAAGAAAGAAAACAAACTTGGGAGTTACCTCTCTCTCTCTCTCTCTCTCTCTCTCTCTCTCTCTCTCTCTCTCTCTCTCTCTCTCTCTCTCCCTCTCTCTCTGTTCAGGCATTCCATCCCCAAGCATACAACAACTGCCTCTCTTTGCTCTCTCTTATTCTGTCTATAAAGTGTAAAGTACAGCTCTGTGTTGTGCTGCGCTGTTGCTTTCGCTGAAATGCATTTCATGGCTGTACTATTATGTATTTATGCTTTTCAGCTGGGTTTGTACTGTCTGTGTTGCCATAATGCTAAGGTTTTCTTATCTCAACAGTTGAATATCCCTGTACTGAAAAATAAAGTTATACTGTGTATACTTTACCCACTTCATTTCAATTCATCCCAACATAGAGTACGATGTTTATCCTTGTGTGGCGGAGAGAGTCGCAGCCCCAGCCAGAAGCCTCAAAAGTCTAGTATCTGCTCTCGTTCCATAGGGATGTACCTTTGGAGTGATGGTTAAGATATTGGACTTTCACGCGGGACACCCGGGTTTGAAGCCGAGTGGGGAGGTTCGGATCACCTCTGTTACACTCGAATAAAAGACTATATAAGCAAGTAAATATGCAAATATGCGTTTCACTGTGATTCACTGTGCACTCCACTCTGGTAATGGCAAGACAAACAGAAGATGATGAATAAATGGATTCTGCACACTGGTATTGTTTATTGCAATATCAATGTTTCGATCATCTATAAATCTTTCATCGTGTGAACCAGTGGTTCTCAAGGTTTTTTAGCTCAGCTCACCCCTGTAAATAAATACGTTCAACTATTATCAAAGTATTCTGCGGCGCCCCTGGACTTGCATCAGGGCACCCTAGGGTGCCACGGCACCCACTTAGAGAAACCCTGCTCTAGAGCCTGGCAGAGAGTCTATTTTATTCATGTTCTCTCTCCACTATAACTGTCGAATAAAGGCTCCGGAAAGCAGCAAAAATATGTAAATAAAACTGGGAGCAAGTCTGACAGTGGACAAACTCCACTCCATTGTTTTATTTCATGCAATTATACATAAAAAGAATGCCAAACGGTATGCATTATTATCTTATGTCATAAAGGAAACCTGACGCAGGGAAGCAATGGAAATGATCTGAAAAGTACACAGATTACATCAGTGGTTCTCAACCTTTTCAGGCTGCGACCCCCCAAAATAATCATATTTTAACTGGGGACGCCCCCACCCTGCACAAGCACTTGGAACTGTAGGAGTTGGCATTAAATTTAGTTTGACTCAATCTATTTCATTGTGAAAATCGCAGATCTATATGCTCACAATGCCTCGCAACTCGAGGGGTTGTGAGCATGTAGATCTGCTATTTTCACAGTTTCTGCCTCTATTATTTGACAATTTGACCAATGTTTGACCAGAGGTACTAAAATGTATTTAATAATAAGTCCTTAAATTGTCACTTTAGAAATGTGCAGATACCCTCACTTATACGGTATGTTGGTCTGTTTACTGTTGAGTGAGAAAACAATGTTAACATTTAGCTAAAAATAATTTGGGGACCCCTCTGGGGTTCCCGACCCACAGGTTGAGAACCTTTGGATTACATGACAGAGCATGTCTAATTTAAGTGTTTTAGTTTTAGTGACAGAATGACATCATGGGATTAGATCCATTTACAGGAAGGCATTCAGCCAACTGTAATGGGGAAACGTTTGGAAAGTAACCATGACAACCATGTCACGCTTTGCTTATGAACAATCAAAGATACTTGAAAACTGCAAATATTATATTATACAATGGTTGTATCCTGAGTACACAGTTACTCCCAGTTCATGTATTCTATGTGTCAGACTTAAATGAATGAAGGACTGTGGGGCTGTGAGTGTATAGTATAGGGCAGACAGAGGTTAGATATGGGGTGGCAGTGGCTCAGGGGCAGAGTGGCCACTTGGCGCCCGGAAGGTTCCCGGTTCGATCCCGGGCTCTTCCAAAAGGTTAGTGTTGAAGTGTCCTTGAGCAAGACGCTGAACCTCTAAGGCCGGATTTACACTGGCAGTCAAATCGAACCTGAATCAGATCTGTGCCACATCTAGATTGGATTTCCATGTGACTATATAAACCAATTGGATTCCAATCTGAATGTGGCATAGATCTGATTCAGGCTGGATTTGGCGGCCAGTGTAAATGGGGCCCAATTGCTCCCGACGAACATGGTTTCCTCCGCCATTGGGGTGTGAATGTAATACTCTATATGTAAAGCGCCTTGGATAAATGCCATGGCGCTATATAAATGCATCATTTAGCTAAGCTAAATTATTATTATCTAGTTTTTTGAGTTTGGTGTTGTGGGTCAGTTTTAGTTTTAGTTCGAGGAATCGATTTGTTTTTATATTTTCAGTTTTTAAAGAATGTCATGATAATACAAAGACTTATTTACCTTGCAGTTCTATTCAGTTTTAGTTCGTTTTGCATTGTTCATTTTAATATTTGTTTTAGTTTTGTTTCAATAATGTATATTTTTTTAACGTTAGTTTCAGTCTTCAGTCCTCCTAACCCTGGAGCAGCAGGGCGTAGTCACCTGGCTGGCAGGGAGGGAGGAACACATCTGTTCCTCTCACAAGATCATTGTTTCATGTCTGGAGATCAACCACACCTTTCTCTCAAAATACTCTGAGCATGTTTAGGCCGGTGTGTGTGTGTGTGTGTGTGTGTGTGTGTGTGTGTGTGTGTGTGTGTGTGTGTGTGTGTGTGTGTGTGTGTGTGTGTGTGTGTGTGTGTGTGTGTGTGTGTGTGTGTGTGTGTGTGTGTGTGTGTGTGTGTGTGTGGTGGGTGGTTGGGTGGGTGGGTGTGTCATGTGTACAACATGCATGATCTGTGTTTATCGCCTGCCTGACATCGATGTGCAGTGTATATAATAAAATAATACATGCATACGTTCAGGTAGACATGCATGATAGAATCCCTCATTGTCATCGGTGTTGGGTCGGTGACAGTTGTGTGACTTTCCTGAAGAACCCGTTCTGTGTCTCCGCCTCGGGCCACACCCTAAGCAGAGCCTGCACACTCAGCTTTAATGCAGCATTCATATCAAGGACCTGGGCAGTTTGAAAGGACAATGACATGGTATGGTATGGGTTTATTGCTTAGTCCCCGAAGGGAAACATCTTTGACACCAGAGCGAATACAATACACAAAATCAATGACAACATCTATACTATAATTTTGCGAATGTCTGAGTGAGTGAGTGAGTGAGTGAGTGAGTGAGTGAGTGTCTGTCTGTCACAGCGTTTCTCCTCGGTGGCTGGAGCAATTGATCTGAAATCGCATCACCATCAGCATATGAACACACCTGACATAACTGTGAAGCCCGTTTGTCACTTTCACAAATCGTATGCTGTATATTAGCATTTTTATGGTGTATCTACTATCTATTCTGCATCTAGCTTGAGGCGTTTCTCCTCAGTGGCTGGAGCAATTGATCTGAAATCGCATCACCATTAGCATATGAACACACCTAACATAACTGTGAAGCCCGTTTGTCACTTTCACAAATCATATGCTGTATATTAGCATTTTTATGGTGTATCTATATCTATTCTGCATCTAGCTTGAGGCATATCCTAGCATCTAGCATGAGGCAACATGTTTAACCAGTCTGTGTGTGTGTGTGTGTGTGTGTGTGTGTGTGTGTGTGTGTGTGTGTGTGTGTGTGTGTGTGTGTGTGTGTGTGTGCAGGCAGGTGGGTGTGTGTGCAGGCGGGTGGGCGGGCGGGCGGGCTGGGGGGGGGGGGGGGGGGGAACAGTATCTCTGTAGCCATTAAACGAAACGGGTTTCTTACATTGATGCTCCTACATCATGCAAGCACCAGTTAAAGTTACTTTCCATCCCTCATATACTGTGTGCACAGTGCACATCCCATAACCCACACACTGCACATCATTTTGGAGCTCATATCTTTGAACGGGTAAGGGCTAGTATAACAAACATACAAATACACAACAAGTAACAATAACAGACTCTACAAATGACATGCCACCCTCCCAAAACAAAGCTAGCGGTGTACGTTAACGTTAAGGAGTCTAACAGCAGCAGGAACAAAGGATTTCTTCATTCTCTCAGTAGATATTATTAGGCATCAAGAACCTGTTGCTAAACTTACTACGCAGATCCTTAAATACCTTATAGAGAGGATGGCCTTCGAAGGAAAGAATAGTGTTCAATTTGGTCCTCATTCGCTTGGCTATAGTGATATCCAAAGTATCCTGAGGGAGGCCAATCACTGAGCCAGCCTTTTTAATCAATTTATTGATTCGGTTTTTATCATCAACCGTGATGTTGCCCCCCCAGCAGAGCACAGCATAAAAGAGGACACTAGCAAGGATACCTTGGTAGAATACATGAAGGAGTGGCCTACTGATCTCAAAAGATCTGAGCTTTCTCAAGTGGAAAAGTCTAGACTGGGCTTTCTTGAACACAGAATCTGTGTTCATCTTCCAGTCCAGCTTCCTGTCCAAGTGGACACCAAGATACTTATAGGACTGAACTATTTCTACATGTTGGGCTTTTAGTCTCTAGACGGTTGTGTCTAGAGCAGACCTGGGCATTGTGCGGCCCGGGGGCCGTATGCGGTCCTTTGGTTCACTCTGACCGGCCCTTGTAGAGTTAATGGCAAATTACAAAATAAACTTTTTCAAATTTTACCCCATGCATGGATTAAAGCTACAATTCTTTTATTTTTACGTTTTTTTATTCACGTACATATGGACGCAATGCGTATGTCAGCACGTGTGCGTGATCATTGGATGTTGTCTCAATAACAAGCAGGTGCATGGTCAGACACAAGTCAAAATGACCTGCCTTACCTTACCCATCAAAAATGGCTAAAGTGGCTAAAAAAAGAAAAGTCGATGCCGAATGCCGGGTTTTCAACAAAAATTGGACTGCTAAGTATTTATATACTGAAGTCGGAGGTATCCCGGTATAGCCGTGTGTTTAGTTTGCGGGGAGCACTGCCTTTTGGCCTGGCCCTCCACAATATTTTCTGTTGTCCATGTGGCCCCATGGAAAAAATAATTGCCCACCCCTGGTCTAGACTAATAGAGCACACATGGGCAACATACGGCCCGGGGGCCGGACCCGGCCCTTTGACCATCTCAATACGGCCCTCGAATCCTCAAGAAAAACAAAATGACCCCCATAAAATCTACATCTTAAAAAGCAGCATCATGTTTTTAGGGAAATCAATTGAACGTAACTCCAATTAATTATTGGTAATTAATACGTAGGCCTATGTACCATTTGAGTATATTCCATTCGTATGTTCTCAAATGTTAAACGTTTATAACGTAACAGTGAAACAGTCTGCCATGGATCCATATTCATAAAATAATTCATAAGCCTTAAAGACACCACACACAATTGGCAATATGTTTGTCTGTCGTGTCTATCAAATTCATGCAGTTTTAACTTCATTCAGCACTATGTGTTTCAAGTTTCAATTGTCCAACGTGGACAAGTCAGTATGGCCCGTGGAAAGAGATGTTGCCCACCCCTGCAGAGTCATGTGATTAGCTGAGAGGGAGACAGCGTAGGACAAGGGTGTCCAAAGTATGGCCCGGGGGCCAAATGCATCCAGAAGATAAATCTTATATGGCCCGGGGCTTCATTCCTAAAGTGTATTATATTATAAGTATTATAAACGGCCTGCCAGCAACCGTCAAACAAAAATATTTTCCCAGAGTAAAAAATTGTCTCATTCTGATGGGGTTAAAGAACGTACATGTCAGGAGATATTTGGCCCTTGGGTGTTTTCATATTTTCTAACGTGGCCCCCTTTGAAAAAAGGTTTGGACACCCCTGGCATAGGAAGAAAGTTAATATGAAAAAAGCCTGAGAGTGTCGGAGAGAGAGATGGTAGGAAAGCTGAAAGGGAGACAGTGTCGGAGAGACAGCTAGAGCAGGGGTTCCCAAACCTTTTTGTCTCAGGGCACCCCATAAATATATTTTTAAATCCGAGGCACCCCTGCATTATAATTTTCACTCCCAGCACCTTATATTTATAGCATATCGTCGTTGTCGGGTGGAAATCTTGTATGTCCAAAACCGTTCGTTTTGTATTTATCATCTATCTATAAAATGTACTAAACTAGTGAAAACAGCAGATCTACAAGCACACAACGCCTCGCATCGCGAGGCGTTGTGTGCTTGTAGATCGGCAGTCCCCCAAAGTTAACAGGTAGAAGGACCAGTCCTGGAATGTCAGCATTTTAGGCTACTTGACATTTGGAGTGGTAAATGTTTTGAGGGCACAAGGGCCAAATTCCAGGGCAGGAAAGACAATCAAATACTATTATTTTAAGTTAACTGAAATAATGAATTAAATTTGGAAAGTGGTAAAAAGAAAAGAAAAAAAAGAGAGAGAAAAAAATTAATAAATAAATAACAAGATAAAAGGCAGATTGTCACTCATGAGAACAATGCTAAGCAGCATCTCATAAAGCCAGGTAAGGCTTTCTGCTATGAAGCATAGTGTTCTCATTATGTAATAGGTGTTTATGGGAATGTGATTCCTGACAATGCATGTGTGGACAGGACACAGTCTAGGGCTGTGAGAACCTGTGATGGTGGAACCATGTGTTTGTGTTATTTTAACCTCTTTCCGCCTGGCCTCTCTATTTTTTGAATTTCATTATATGCAAAAAAATATTAAAAAGAAAAAGAAAAGAAAAAGTTAAAATTTTCAATGTGGAATTTTGAGTGGATTTTCATAAAACGTGGTGGGAATTACTTTTGAGTCAAAAACATCGAACGCCACTATATCAGCCATATGTATCAAGTGAAGTAGAAGTTTCATATCTTGACAATTGCATAGCATTGGCAGTGGTACAGTATATGTAGGCTATACTCTTCTGAATTACCTTTTTTTTTTCTTTTTCTTTTTCTGCTGTTTTGTTATTAGACATGTTTCACTGCAGAGCATCAGTCACTGTCTGGTGCTGCCTTTTGCTGTCTGTCTGTCTGTCTGTCATACTCTGGATAACATGTACAGTATATAACCTAAAGTAGTGGCACTCAAAGTGGGGTCCAGGTCATCCCCGGGGGGTCCTTAGGGGGGGTTCCCCGGGGGTCCTGGACATATATTATGTCCAAAAGTGTTACTTTTCAAAAACTTCAAAAGTAACTTTTGATGCTTTTGTGTGATGCATTAGGATGATCAAGTAGGGTGTTATTTTACGGGAAAACAGCAAGACAGCAACTCTATCTGAGATGGAGATGAAACTATAGGAACCAGGTTGGTTTTGCTGGCAGTTTCCAGGTTGTTGCACAGGGCGGGGAAAGGATCAGTGATTCATCCAGCACTCCACCCAGACACATGCATGCATGCCTTGATGCCTACCAGCTAGGGCTGAGAAACACACCACACCACACCACACCCTGCACACACGCACGCACACACACACACACACACACACACACACACACACACACACACACACACACACACACACACACACACACACACACACACACACGCGCACGCACGCATGCACGCACATGCACACGCACACATACACACACGCAGCATTTTTAAACAATGCTAAGATGTGTTGTTATAACCAGTAATGAAGACATTAAAGACATTATACAACAACATCAAATTCATGGATGGTTCTATACACTCTTAAAATTGTTGGGTCAAAAACAACCCAAGTTGGTTATTTATGTAACCCAACACGTAACACTGTTTTGGACCAGCCCAACATGGGTTATTGCAGACCAACAGGGTTGGGTTAAGGCTGTGACCCAGCATGTTGGGTTGGGATTGTACAACCAAGTAATGGGTTAAAAGTGACTTTGCTGTTGGGTTAATGTGATACTGCTGATGGGTTGGAATCTAACACCCAAAAATGGCTTAGAAGTGACCTTGTTGTTGGGATTGTACGCTCATTCACATTAAATCTATTCATTTTTTTTTTTTTACAACATTTTCTTCAATGACATTTTTCATGCTTGATCTACTCAAGGAAGAATGCATGCGGAGTAAATTATGCATTTAGTCTTGGCAATATATCACAACTTTGAACACAACAGATTATGTGGTGCTTCACATTAAAAGAACAGCAAACCTGTTTGTATGTGTCAGTCTGGACCATTTTAGTCATGGTTTCTGTTTCTGTAAGCAACTATGTTTTTTTATATATTTTTTAATTAGGGATTATGACTGGGCTACATCCACTGCGATCATCTACAATACAATGTTGTTTTCTCTATCTAAAACCATAAAATAATGGAAAAGTTTGTAAAAGATATCTGTATGGGAGCACAGTTGCATGCTGGGTAACTGCCCACCCACTTAGTTTAACCCAATAGTGGTGCAATTCACAAACCAATGTGTTGATAGACAGAGAGGGCGGGTCTATTTTAACCCAAATTGGTGCAATGCAGTGAACCATGTGTTGGGTAAACTCGAATTCAAAAGCCTATACCAACACTTGGGTTATGAACTCAATGCATTTTATCTGATGATGTGGGCGGGCCATCCATAGCCCAACAGATGGCTTACTAATTTTAAGTATTTTTAATCCAATGTTTGGTCAAACTGACCCAACCTTTGACCCAACAGTGTCAACCCAGCAAAAGGGTTGAACATTTGACCCAACATTTTTAAGAGTGTAGGGTCAAAGCATCGATGTACAAACAGGGATCAACAGGTGTTGCACAACCGGGCGTAGCATACATTCATTCCAACTTGAATCGTTCCCGACATGCATTGATGCACAAGGTTGTGCATCAATGCCTGCAGCGCCCGGGAAACCAAAGTCTTTGGGTTCCGGGGGGAGTATGGTTGCAAAGCTGAAACTTAAAGGAATTGACGGAAGGGCACCACCAGGAGTGGAGCCTGCGGCTTAGTTTGACTCCATCAGCCATGATCATCTGTCATGATCATCTTGTTATGATGTTTCTTTTTTTTTACTTTTCTTTTTCTTTCTCTGCACACCCACTTTAATTGAACACAATTATTGCTCCATGTTCCATCTGCCTGTTTGTGCACAATAATACAAGATAATAATAACTGCCAATGTACTTTACTGTGGCAAGTTGGAACATATATTGCTACAGATACCAACCCAGGTTTTTTGATCCCATGGCCAAGAGGGACGCTCACACTCTGATCATCTTCCAGAGACTCGGCAATATTTCTGTCAAGGAGTTGTGAGCATGTAGATCTGCTATTTTCACAATAGAACCGTGTTATACAAAATGTAATGCCTCAACTCTTAGTGTTCGTCAGGGTGGGGGTTAAAATATGAAAAGGTTGAGAACCACTGACATATAACACTGGTGCTCTTCAGGTTACCCATCGATGCAGAATTGATTTTAAAATCCTTTAAATCACCTACAAGGCATTACACGGTACAGGGCTGTGCTACATCGATACAGAAGCTACTGTATCTAAAATCCATGCACCCCTGGGTTAGCCTTGTGAAGGCAGGAGGAGTCTAGTTTACTAGGCTGCCCCTGGGTAGCCGAGATACTGGGGGTCAACAGTCTAGTTTACTAGGCTAGTTTACTAGGCTACCCCTGGGTAGCCGAGATACTGGGGGTCAACAGCAACAGCACAATGAGCTGTTTGGCATAATTTGGCAGAGAAGATTTGTCACATTTTAAGGGCACAACACATATACTCTGCTGCATTGCCTTTCCCATGTTCCAGGAGTAGTTCACCCCCAAAATGACTTTAAATCTACCCCCATTGATTGCGGATGGCATTTGGGTCCCCAACCGGAATCAATGGGGGTACGTTTTCTATAATCAAATGTTTGTCTTAGAAATGCGACAAATAAACACCTATTATTGAACTCAAGTCTGCATGGCGTGAGTAATGTGGCTGAGACGTACATCAGTGTGTCATTCATTCCTCTCAGTGAAGATGTCACTTCCATGTAAACCCAGTGTGGCCTGGAGCAGTCAGTCATGCCTACAGGCTTATTGGTCATGTGACTGACTGGCAACACCACTCATCCTGCCTTCATCCTGTGTACTGTAGAAACACTTCAGCACAGTACTGGAAGAAATACTCCCATTTCTGAGTAAAAGTAGTAATACCAGTAAGACTCCCTAATCGGGAGATAAGCGACCGCCACGTCGCATACACAAACTTTAGAAGGCAATCGTAGCCAATCAGGAGGGAATATGGGAAATGGGACAGATCCATGTTGATGACATAACTTTAGAGATACTGTGTACCGCTTTGCGTGATTTTAGGGCAAAATCTGTATAGGAGCAGTGTCCATAAATGTGTTTTGCAAAAATCGGCCTGATGGTGGCGCTAGAAGTGGGCCATGTGAGAAATCAGGGGCGGAGGTTGTGATTTGCCAGCCGAGGAGTGTGTGTGCAAAGTTTGGCATGGATAGGGGCAACGGTGCCGGAGATAAAGTAGGCAAAAGTGTGACCTTTCGTTACATTATGGACAGAAGCGGATGCGCTCCGAGCGCACTGGCCTGGGAACGCCTCGGTATACACCCGGAAGGAGTGGAGGAAGTTGCTCAGGATAGGGAACTCTGGAAATCCCAGTTTAAACTGTTACCCCCGCGACCCGATTCCGGACAAGCGGTTGAAGATGGATGGATGGATGGATGGATGGATGGATGGATGGATGGATGGATGGATGGATGGATGGAAGGGACAGCTCATGACACGCTGTGCTTTGTACATTAAGGCAGAGGTTTTCAACTGATTGTGAAGTAAGTTGTCTTAATCCAGCCTAATATACTGTTTGTAACTTATGTATGAGAGAGCAGACACACCCTATTACATTGGGGAAATTTCCTAATAATGATATGGCTATCTGGTATCACTTCCACTTCTTGAGATTCAAACAGCCTTTTCTGTGGAAGTTCTTGACCTCCTACCTCCCAGTAAAAACTGCTGTCAGCTACAACTTACTGTAGGTCACCAGACCCGTCATTGAGTGAACTGTTTCTCAACTTGTGGTCCAAGGAACACTTGTGGACCATGACATGATTAACGGGTGGTCCATGTCTGTCTCTTCTTGGGCTATAATGGATAGTCCAATGGAATAATAAGCCACATAAAAATTCTATTCTATTGTGAAAATAGCCGATCTACATGCTCACACGCATGTGAATCGACTATTTTCACAATTTCTGCCTCTAATATTTGACAATTTGGCCAATGCTTAATTTGTCATTTTAGAAGTCCTGAAATTATCACTTTAGAAATGTGCATATGTACTTAAAGTTAACTGTGTTTACTGTTGAGTGAGAAAACAATGTTGCACATTAAGCTAATCATCTGCATGGGGACCCCCCCAAAACATTTTGGGGACCCCCCTGGGGTGTCTTGAGCCACAGTGATTTAAGCAGTTTGAACTGTGTGGGTCTGCTTGGTGTATGTGTTTCTATAGGAATATGGTAATATGTAGGATAGGCCATGTTTCTATGGAATATGTAGGCTATGTTTCTATAGAATAGTGAGTCAGTGTTACAGTTACATTAACCTACACTTTAAGCCTGCAGGAGATAACATACAAATATGTATTTGAATATGAAATCACCAATATAAACAGAAAACACAGTATCTCTCAGGGGTTTTCAAAATACAGTGTGGCACCCTGGGGTACCGACGTGCCGTGACGGCAGTCCAGGGGTGCCACGCGATTATTTGATAATATTTGAAATTTGAAAAACATGAATATAATATAGGTGTGTAGGCTATTATTACCTTGTAAGAAAAAAATGTATAGGGGTGCCCTGAGCCAAAAAAAAGTTTGGGAACCCCCCCCCCCCTCTCTCTCGCTCACACTCTCTTGAGAACCACACATTTGATTTAGGCTATAGTCAAAGCAGGTGAGAGAGAGAAGAAAGATGTACAATTAAAGATATTTAAGCCTGCTAGATTAAGGTAAACAGAGAGAGATGTGTCAAGTTGCAACAATAATATCAAATCTCACTCTCCCTGTCACACGCCGCGCGCGCACACACACACACACACACACGCACGCACGCACGCACACACACACACACACACACACACACACACACACACACACACACACACACACACACACACACACACACACACACACACACACTCGGGCGCGCCCACACACACACACGCACTTCCTAGGAATAGAGCGACATTCCCCTGCCTGCAGGTGAAGGGTGGAGACGGCAGGTCAGGAGGAGTTTGATGTCACTGTGCGTAATTTGCGTAAAAGTACCGCCTCTTCTTATTATCCTGTTCAAGCATCATCACAGTGTTATCATCATCATACTATCGTCTCAACAGAGTCCGGATTCTTCATTCAAGCACACACACAAGGATTTATTGGGATACGTTGCTGCCGTGGAACTATCTTTGTGGATACATTACACGCACACAGGGCGCTGATCGCTCGTCATGAAAGTTTGTCCTTCTACTGTGGTTCTATTATCGCTGTTTGCTGTGACGGTGAGTTTGTTGTAGTTTTATTTATCGATTTTCTGGATGCGATCATTGTTATTATAGCCTATATCGACAGGGCTAGACCTAGGCGACTTTGTGTAACTCTAAACCATTCTCGAGTTAGCCTACGATGATAAACAATATGCTTTTAAAATGCATACTCGATGCGTTGTTTGGGAATTCTCAAGGCTTGTTGCTTGTGTATGGACAAAGTTGGTAAACTGGTATGGGACGTTCTGTAGGTGTAGGTGACAGTGGACAATGTGTCTGCTTGCCAAAAAGAAGAACCAATAGCTGCGATGTGACTTATTTTAGTTTTTGGACAAGCGACAGCCTTGTACTATGATGGATCCTTTATAACTCTATGTGATGGATTCCTAGGCAGATACACGAGGCTTTACGTTAAAGTGCCTAAAAGTGAGGAAGCGTCGTCTTGGGTGTCACTAGCCTGGGCTGGCTTCCAATTTCGGGCTTTTGATCCGGTCGGGAGCGGAAGAGCTGCTACGTTTTTCTGTAGTCCAAAACGGACTACACTTTGGCCGGAAACAACGACCGGAAACAGTTTTAACCCGTACTTGCGCATGCGCTAGCTACTTGCGCATGCGCTAAACTGGGTTGAAACTGTTTCCGGTCGTTGTTTCCGGCCAAAGTGTAGTCCGTTTTGGACTACAGAAAAACGTAGGAGCTCTTCCGCTCCCGACCGGATCAAACGGCCCGTTTAGTAAACGAAGACCAGGCTTTCTCTCAGGGGAAAGCCTGGTGAGGCGAGGTTAGGGTGTCACAGGTGTCGCATTGAAGCATTGTTGCTGAATGACGACAATGGAACAGGTCTTCCTGGTTCCCAAGGCAACGGTGGGTTGTTGTGGGTGCATGGGCGGGGCTATAGGAGCCTCTCAGGTTTCACTCACACAGAGATGATAGTGATCAATATTATGTCACACAAAAGACATTCCAAATGTATAGATTATAGATACTATTTAGCCTACAATTATTTAGACCATAAATATCATAATTATGTCAATTTGATTCAATTGTATAATAGTGCCAAAACACAAGTTGTCTCAAGGCTAGAGCAGACTGGCACCTGACCAAGTAGGTCACATTAACATTTTAAACCAGATCATAAATCAACTTTATGAAAATGCAGTATTAATTACAGTCTTTGACATTTGATTTTCAACTCAAGCATCAGGATGAGAAGACTCAATCAAGAAGGTTTATTTATGTATTTATTTATGTATTCATTAATTGATTAATTTGCTTGCTTGCTTATTTATTTATGTGTTTTGGCGTCACTACTTTTTAAAGTATAAACACTACAGTAATTATTTTGATTGCCAACTAGATGAAACAAAAGCATGGGAAACTCTACAGCTTACACCATGTTACCATGTTTGCACTGCAGAGCAGATTTGTGATTCATCTTCTTCTTAGTAAAAAGCTGTTCTTTGTCTCTGTTTGGTCATCACACAACCCAACCTGTCCTGACTCATCTGCTACTGCATGCAGGCTTTAGTCTGGTCCCTGGGATAGGTGGGGTGGGTCACACACTCACACACCTCTTCTAGTTCCGCAGTAATTATGGAGGATTTGATCTAAAGCAGTGGTTCCCAGAACCTTTCATTTGAAACACCGCATAATACCTCCATCTGAACATATTCTGTGCCAGGGTCAGGGACCTCAATGCAAGATTTGTGTTGTTAGAACGTTTTAAAAATATTCAAAATAATATTATCTTTCTTCCCACCCCAAGATATTTAGAAATAGCAGATCTACAAAGTTCACAGTGCTTTGCATCACAATGTGTTGTGAGCTTGTAGATCGTCTATTTTCAAATATCCTATGTATATTACAGGGTTAAAGTGGTTACACTGATCTGGATGCTATATTAACTAACTTTACTGGGGACCCCCTTGAGCCCCCTTAACACACAGATGTACTACAGTAGGTCCTGACCCACAATTTGAGAACCACTGACAGTATAGACGCATTTCTGGTCCACGTTACACTGATAAGAACTAGATGCGCACGCAGGTCGGTACCAAAATTAGCCAATGAAACCAGCGCTCCCCAAAACAACAGTTTTGGGGATTGGTGGGAATTGATTACATGATACAGTCACCTGTGCATTTAGTCTCAATGTTTGTAAACAAGAAACGGGTCTATACTGTATGTGAAATACTGTATGGGTGGGTGTGGATATCCTTTCAAGAATGAGAGCTTATTGAGCCCTGTCAGTATCTACCTGACCCCAATACTACAATGACAGGACAGATCACTGTGTATGAAGCAGCATTATAACTTTATCCACAGACTGATATGTAATTACAGAACTGGTACTGTAGCACATTTTACTGCCACAGTTATAAGTTTCAACATGTGAGATCTCCTCTCCATTCTGGCCTGTCTAAACATTACATCATGGCATGAATACCTGGCCTCCACTCCAGTGCACAAACACAAAGTCAACAAGAACGAACAACACTGTTATGATTCTCAGTTGAGATGAGGATCAGAAATAATGACTTGAATTTGTGACAGTGGATTTAAGATTTCACCTGTCACATATATAACAATGACAGAACATAATGTACCCCATAATGATATAGGCCTACCGGGTATGTTTGTTTTGATACATTCAACATATATTGTCCCCTTCAACATTGTCCCCTTCAACTCTGGATTTGAACCTGATTTCCTGTTCAAGTACTGAAACCTTTCATTGAGCTAATAGAGCCTGCCTACTTGCTCAGGGGAGAAATTAAATCTTGATAAATCAAGTTAATAATATGTAACTGCATTATGAAGACCCAGTAGATACCTGAGACAATGCCATATACTGTACCATCTTTAAGAGCAGATTCAAATGTTAACGACTACATTATTCACAACGTTATACCTTTACCAAATGAACCCTCCCTCTGGTCCCTATTCTGGGGCAGAAATGTTGCAAAAATAGCAGATCTAGTGACCTTGTAGATCTGATGTACAGTGGGGAAAAAAGTAGGGGGCTATTATAGAGTCCTGGGAGACCTCAGTCATCTTTAGGAGTTACATGTAAGTGTTTAAGTAGACCTGATTAGTACAGGGACAGTTGCCAGAGTTATGTATGCATCTTTGCAATGATAACATATAGATTATTACATTTGTTTATCTCAAATGTTGTCAAAAACCTTTCCCTGTTATCTTTTATTGTTTACCAATTAAGTACATTAAATAGAATCAAAAGGAATTAAAAAACCACGAAAGAGTAAACATAGCTAATTATCGACGAGAGTAAAGCGAAAGGAAACAGGAGCCTTCTTGTAATGAAAGACAGATGTTTTTATGCTGTACAGTAAGTTGAAAGTCATGGTGAATATTAAACAGTAGTTTGTTATATTATATAGGCTACTGTCTGTGTCTAGAGCAGTGATTCTCAACCCTTTTCATTTCAAGGACCCCCAGTTTCAGGGATTGAAATGGTCCATTTGGTTCCGTGTGTACACTCTTTGAGTTACAGACCCTTGAGGGTCTATTTGGTTCCAATTGTACACTATTTGACTACGGACCTTTGAGGGTCTATTTCAGGGGTGGGCAATTATCTTTTTCCATGGGGCCACATGAACAACAGAAAATATTGTGGAGGCCGGGCCAAAAGGCAGTGATCTCCGCAAGATGTGCTCCCCGCAAACTAAACACACGGCTTTACCTCTGACTTCAGTAAATAAATACTTAGCAGTCCGATTTTTGTTGAAAACCCGGCATTCAGCATCAACTTTTCGTCCATATGTACACCCCCGGGCCGTACAATGCCCAGGTCTGGTCTATTTGGTTCCAATTGTACACTCTTTACAGACCTGTGAGGGTCAATTTGGTTCCATTTGTACACTCTCTTGGAGTTACAGAACTGCGTATGTCCATTTGAGTCCTATAACTATCAGTCATTCAAACTGGGGACCACCTGGAACCTCCTCAAGGACCCCTGGGGGTCCCCAGACCGCACGTTGAGAACCACTGGTCTAGATCACTGATATGCACAGCAACAACATGACCTATTGACCTATTCAAATGTATGGAAATTGGAAACCAAACCAGTCAGACGTTCTGGAGTTTCAGATCAAACTTTTTTTGTTAAAAGGTTAATGCACTATATTCTAACAGTGATCATTGCTACAGAGCAGAGCAGGGTTTCTCAAAGTGGGTGCTATGGCACCCTAGGGTGCAGTGACGCAAGTCCAGAGGTGCCTCAGACTACTTTGATAATATTTGACTTTTTAAAACAGACCTGAGTTGCACTGTACTTGGTGCGTTGCTTTTCAGTCTACACCAAGTCTCTTCGCCAAAAACAGCTGATCTACAAGCTCACAACGTGTCAGGTTCCCCCCAGAATGGGAATGCTGGGGTTCAAGTAGTTTATTTTCAATCTGTTCTAATGGAAATGGATATTCTCTGACGTTTTCCTTGTGACACAGACTGTACTGTATCTAATTTACATATTTATATATTGTTAATTTGACATAAATATAAGGTTCTATAAAGTCACAATGTAGTTCAGGGGTGCATGGATGAAAAAGCTATTTTACAGGGCTGCCATGAGACAATAATGTTTGAGAACGACTGGATTATAGAGTGTTTGTTCAGTAACAAACTAAGTAACTCCCTGTCTCCCCAGATCTTTAATAAACAGAAAATACATTTCAGGAGAGAATACCCATTGATCAGCTTCATGTTTAATTGTTAGAGACAGTTCAAATGTTATCTGCTCATTTATTTATCTCATCACTTATTTCACTTGTTTAATCTGTATACTGTCCTGTGTGAGACAGGGAGAGACTTGTGTCCTTGAGCAAGACTCTGAACCCCTAGTTGGTGCCTTGCATGGTTTCCTCCGTCATCAGGTCTTTTCAGAATGAGAGCTCAGGTCTCTATGACATCACCTGCCGAAATATAAATATTGTTGCTCTTCCCTCCATATTTTAACTTGTTTTTTTTTTTTTTTTTCATAAATTAACGTGTCACACAAAACCATCAAAAAGTAGCAGATCCACAAACTTGATACACAGCGAGAAGAGAGCTTGTCGATCTGCTAGTTTTGCTATTTTTGAATTTGAATCCCAACAGTTTCGGACGATATTTAGTTTAATTATTTGGTCAAAACTCCGCCTGGCTTTTGGACCAACTTGGTTGATTATTGTGTCTGTCTTCTTCTTCTTTCGTGTATCATCGTCCTTGATGATTGGTTGGCGACATTTTATTTCACAAGATTTCTTGTTACTTAGTGGAGGCCATGAGGTGGTTGTCGTCTTCTCCCTCTTGCTGACGTCAGTCTGTGAGTCATGCTGACTGATCCAGTACTTATTAAAACCAGTAAGGGCAAGAAGCGACCTCGGACATATTTTCCCTAATATGGAGATGACTGACATCTGCCATCATAGACCACATGAGACTGACACAATATGTCCATATGACTCAATATGTCCATATATGGGCATATATGGGATTTCCATAAAAGGGACAAGGACGGAATTAATTTGCAAGTGTCATTCGCGTTGTGGTTGGTTGTTTATGTTGAACAAAATGTGGCCATATTTTCCCAAATATGGATATGACTGACGTCTGACGTCATAGACCACATGAGACAGCAACATCATTGTGAAGTCAGAAAAGGTCGGCTATATCCTTCTGCTGAGCTGGGATGAGGTGTCACGCACTGTGACTGACACACGCACACACATGATCTGCAGGTTTTTATGGTAAATGCGACCTGCGCAATAATAAGAGTGGGAGACGTATCGTATAGCCTACATAAGCTATTGAAATACACCTGCCTTCATAATTATATCAAAACTATTTCCCATGAAAACCTTACTGCATAGCAAGACCTTACTGATCTCTGAAAGCTATGATCACCTGAGGGCTGTCATGAAAGAAACCTGATCAATTACAGATATGAATAAATCTTTGGTATTTCCTGTAGCTGACACTCTAAATAGTGACACACAGCTTGGGTCATGCTTAAGGAGGACACATACAGACACTTACGGGATCAAACCTGTGACTTTTCAGTGGGCCACTGTAGCTGTTTTCACATGTGAAGGTAAGATGCTTGAGTGTAAAAGAGTAAAATGATAGTGATAGTGATATTATAGGAACATATCCTACATGCTGATCAGTGTGGGATATGACCAAATGACCATAGGGGACTCCTGCTGGCCTGCTGGCCTAGCGGTCCAAGCGCATACCACATACAGGCACCAGCCTGTGTATGTGAATCCCCATCTTGATGACCTTTGCTGCATGTCAGTCCCCATCTCTCTCTCCCCTTTTCCTGTCCTATTTTCACTGTAATAGGCTACTATCAATAAAAGCAGAACAGTAATACAAAATAGTTAAAATAATCAGGACCATAGGTGCTTATTGGCTATTTTCGCCAAAGAGATTGGTTTAGAGAGAACAAAGGAGGGTGCCAAGTACACTAGACATACTTTAAAGAGTTAAACATGTCATCCATCTATTGTATTGTATTACAATTCAAAGGAGCTTTATTGGCATGAGAAAACATGTCAGTTGCATTGTATGTTGTAATCTGGTCCTGCAGCTCTCTTGCCCATGGCTCTTATAAAAGACATACCTATATCTTAGTGAGAATCAACTGTTTGGATGAAGGAGAAATAAATAAAAACAGGATTTCTCTTCTCACGGGTGTTAACTTGTTTACATACGGGAGGGTAAAGGGTGGAGTTGTGTCCACGCCTTCAGTGAATTCTTCCTAGCATTTAGTTGTTGCATAACAAATGACTGTTGCTTCAGTCAGTTGAGATGAGCAAGTCCTCATCAGCCTTGACAGGTTCATCTTTGGAAAAAAAGAGAGTGAGTCTATATGTCTCTGTGTGCGTTGCGTGGCCACTCGGCTTCCTCTTTCGGGAGAATTGTCGTGTATAACACGCAGTTTCACAGACAGAAGCTTAGTCAGCTGTGGCGATCCTCTCGCAGACTGTGTGTGTCTATGTGGCAATACTCTCACAGACTGTGTCAATCAGCGGCGTGCAACAGACCCATGTGAGTGAGTGTTACTAGCATGACACAGGGATGTGACTCACAGACTCACGGACATGAAGTGGACGTTTTCATACCAATTATCCCTTACTTAATATTTACAGGCCTCACTCCTTGGGTTGTTTTTTTGTCTCGGTACAAAAAAACATACATAAGATCAATCAAAAAATAAATGTGTAATACAGAAATGTCAATCACCTGGAAAGTATGTTAACATAAGCACTCAGTACAATAAATGACTCCATCATTTCAACATGGAGGTGATCAGCCTGTGGCACTGCTGAGGTGTTATGGAAGTCCAGGTTTGCTTTGGTAATCTGTATTGTTGGGTCTCTTCCTCTTGACAATATACTGTAGATTATTTGGGATTCAGGTCAGGCCAGTTGGCTGGTGGTCACTGGTCAGTCAAGCACAGTAATACCATGGTCAGTACACAAGTTACTAGTCGTTTTGGCCACTGTGGGCATGGTGCCAAGTCCTGCAGGAAAAGGAAACAAACAGCACCTCCATGAAGCTTGACAATGTACGGAAGCACACAGTCATCTACTGTTGATGCTTTGGTGTGATGCTGTAGTATGATCTAAAACAACAACAACAGAATATTTAGAATATGGAGATAAGAGGTTTGGCTGTGTTGACTCTGATGCATTGTGTTGTTTGTTTGTTCCAGGTCCTTCCAGTTGTGATAAGAGTCTAGTTTTAGTAGTCTGATGCATTGTGTTAATGTGTTGTGATGTGTTGTTGCGACTGTCTGGTCGCAGTTACTAGCAAAAACCTCCACCGGCTGTCAGTCCGTCCATCAGTCAGTCCGTCGGTCTGTCCGTCACGTCACACTTTTGCCCTACTCATATCTCCGCCATCGTTGCCCCTATCCATGCCAAACTTTGCACACACACTCCTTGGCTGCCAAACCACAACCTCATCTCTCACATGGCCCTCTTCTAGCGCCGCCATGAGGCAGTTTCTTGCAAAACACATTTTTGGGCACTGCTCCTACACATTTTGCCCTAAAATCACACAAATCAGTACACAGACAGTATGTCTAGACTCATTTCATCAACATGGATCTGTCCCATTTATCGCCACCATCAGATTCAGAGACTAGTTTTAGGATTCTGTTGCATTGTGTTAACGTGTTGTGTGTTTGTTCCAGGTTCTTCCAGCTGTGATAGAGGCTAGTTTTAATGTTGTATTGTGTTGTGTGTTTGTTCCAGGTTCTTCCAGCGGTGGTGGAGGCTTGGTTTGGCAGCGGTCTGCTGCGGAGGAGGAGAGAATGGATCATCCCTCCCACCAAACTGGAGGAGAACAAGGATCACACCAAGAAAGACTACATCGCCAAGGTCAGTCTAGAGCAGACAGTGGTTGTCGGCTCAGGTCATCCCTGTAAATAACCTTTTCATCCACGGCATGTCAAACGTGTAAATATTTTCCCCTAAGTATGTGACAGTTTTGCTTTTGAAAAATTAGTTAGGTAGGCCTATATGCATCTTTTAGTCCAACTCGTAGCGACTGGCAAGACTACATTAGGCTACTCGAGCATTTTAATAGGGATTGGGGAAACAAACGGGGGGAACCAAATCAAAGCGACGCCGCTTCTTCGAGTGGTTTCCGCGCTTTAGGCGGAAACCAAACGGCCTGTTGTGAACGAACACCAGGCTTTCCCCCAGAAAGCCTGGTAGGCGAGGTTAATACTACAGTGTCATACAAAAGTAGCAGATCTACAAGCTTGATCTGCTACTTTTGATGCTATTGAATCCTGAAAAGTAACAGTTTTGGACATAATTAGGCTTGTTGTTATTGTCTGCTGTGAATCTGTCTCTGTCTGTCTCTCTCTGATGAAGGTAGGTGGTTCAAGGGTTCTGCCCATTACAGGGGCTTGCTCATGGAGAGATGTCTGGGTTTCTGTTAATTAGAGCAAGTTGTGCTATATACAGTATGTAAAATGTACTTGACTTGTAAGTCAATTCCCTCTCCTCGCTGCATTATCAAACAAAGACAGATATGGCTATACAATGAAGCTAAAGATATAGATGGGATTCACACATGGGGTGGCATAGCTCAGGGTTAGAGAAACTGCCATTAGAGCACAGAAGGTTCCCATAGGGTTCCCAGTTCGAATCTGGGCTCCCCCCAGAGTTAATGGCAAAGAGTCCTTGAACAAGACCTCTAGTTGCTCCCTGTGAGCAGGTTGGTGCATGGTTTCCTCTGCCATCGGTGTATGAATGAATGGGTGAATGTAATGCATGCACATGCACAAATTATGTAAAGTGCCTTGGATAAAAGCGCTATATACAGTAAATGCACCATTTACACTAAAATAAAATAAAACTCCTTAATTGCCATATGTTGGCTTTTTCACTTTTATCTAGTGTTTTAATTAGTTTGTTTCCATAATTACACAAAAAAAAACACAAAAAGGGAAAAACATTATTACTTCAAGGCAGGTGCAGAGCTTACAAACTAAAGCAAACTTCTGAAAGCGTCCGACCTCAAACACAGCAACACATGAACTCACACCGATTCCATTACACCACTGATGGAACAGATGGAATGGAGTTATTGTAGGAAAAAAAAACACAAAGATGACTGTCAAACCGTGCCTGCACCGACATGTCTAGTCTGAGATATGAAGAAATAAAGTCTGAACACTTTAGTTGTATTGCTGAAAAGGCTCAGTTTTATTGCTATCAACGTATGAAGGACTCATCAAGACCTGATGAAAAATAACTGAGTGATCCAACAGCAATACAAACAGTGTGCAGACTTTATCTTCTTGTGATTCTGCTGTTTGTTGTGCATGTGTGAGCATGTTGTGAGCTTTTGGTGGCCAACTAAGTGCTGTCTTCAGGGTTATTGTACAAATATTGTTGGCATTAATTTAAGATCATATTCAACCAAGTATATCGTCGTTGTCGGGTGAAAACCTTGCATGTCCAAAACCGTTCATTTTGCATTTTTCATTTTTAAAATTATTTAAACTACTGAAAACAGCCGATCTACAAGCATACAACGCGTTGTGTGCTTGTAGATCGGCTGTTTTCACTACTTTTGTGCGACAGCCTTGTATGATGAAGCAGGGCTTTACTTTACGAAAGAACGCACACATTTGAAACTTGGAGATACGAGTTTTCTGCCCGACAACGACGATATGTTTTAACTGTTTTTTTATCTGTGGATTATACCAGCGTCAGTTACCTTAAGGAAATAACCACACCGATGGAACTTTGGACAAACACTAAATTCACATTTTTACACCTGTAAACCTGTGATGTGACAATAAAGTCGTTTCTGATTCTGATTGGTGTGATTGTATTGTGTTTCAGTTCTGCTCAGACAATGAGAACCTGGCTGGAGATATTTTTCGTCCATGCCTTACCCCTTAGCCTTAAACTTTTTTTTTTTTTTTTTTTTACTATTTTGAAAAACAGTTTAAAATATTTCAAATAGCCAATCTACACCAACACATTGTGAGCTTGTAGAACAGCTATACAGCCCGTGGAGTAGGGCATTAATGACTTGTGATTTTTGCAAGTCTCGACTCTAAAAAGTTGAGTTGAAGTCGACTTTATTGTTTGATGACGTCATCACATCATACACAACCCCCCAATTATTAACATTGTTTTCTCACGCAACTGTAAACAAACCAACATAAAGTTTAAGTGTATAAAGGGTATCTTCACATTTCTAAAGTGACAATTTAAGAACTTTTGTATACCTCTAAAATGGCAATTTAAACATTGTCCAAATTGTCAAATATATTGAGGCAGAAATTGTGAAAATAGCCGATCTACATGCTCAGAACGCCTCGCATCGCAAGGCGTTGTGGGCATGTGGATCTGCTATTTTCACAATAGAAAGTATTATTTTTATTTATTTTTTCAACTTCGACTTTCGACTTTCTCTGGTGGGAGTCGACTTGTGTAATGAAGTCGACTGAGTCGACTTGTCGACTTTTTCGTTAATGCCCTACCGTGGAGTACTTCCTGACGGGGGTTTTATATTTGTATTAATTATATTAATTATGTTTCAGATCCGCTCGGACAATGAGAACCTGGCGGGGGACGTGGAGTACTCCCTGACCGGGGTGGGGGCAGACAAGTACCCCTTCAACCTGTTCGTGGTGGACCCGGTCACCGGCTGGGTCACCGTCACCGGCATCCTGGACCGCGAGGTCATCTCTCAGTACAACGTAAGCAGTGTTGATTTTTAGTCGACTAAAACTATGACGAAAAATGTTTGTCGACTGCCTTTTTTTTCACTGACGAAAACTAAATAAAAACGAAATAAAAACTAAGCTGTGATGACTAAAAGTAAGACTATCGGTAAATATATTGACAATTTCGTCAACAAAATAAAAACTAGACTAAAACGTTAGGGAGAGACCAGTGGAGAAGAGAGTCATTTTATGTTTGGTTGCTCTCAGGTGTTGCGTGCTGAAAATAGCAGATCTACAAGCTCACAACGCGTCGCAGTGCTATGCGTTGTGAGCTTGTGGATCTGCTACTTTCAGCACACAACCAAGTGTAAAATCAGTCATTACGATGCCATCAAGGCCTGCCAAAATACATTTCAGTTGACTAAATCAACTGTAGATTTAGTCACCTAAAATCCTATGATATTTAGTCAACTAATACTTTTCAGGTGACTATGACTAAAACTAAATGAAAATTTGCTCTCAAAAACAACACTGAACGTAAGTGACTTACAGTATATCATTCTGAAGAAGACTGTGTGTCGAAACATTAAGCTATTATAGAGCCTTGACTGGGAGTTTTTGCAAAGTCACAGTGAGTGTGCAGACTTCAATTGTTTCCCCTTAATTCACTGTTGGTCCTGTACCTGCCGGCCAGTAGATGTGCCAGTTTTATCTTTGAGCAGTGCTAACTACATCTGGCTTTGTCTGTTTGGCCCTGTTTGTCTGGACTGTGATTGGTCAATTGGACTCATTGTTTGTTTGATTGATTGATTGATTGATTGATTGATTGATTGAAGACTTTATTAGAAGTTTGCATAGAAAAAGGTACAGTTTCATGATGGTACAGTTCACTGGTACAAGGTCAACTAAAAGGAGATCCTAGGAAAGCACTTGGCTTATTTACACAGGAAACCATTGAAGTATCTCCTATAACATTGAATGACAGACGGATAGAACACAATACTATGCAGTAGATATAGTAAAAAAAAAAAGTAAATAAAAATTAAATAAACAGTGCAAAAAAATATATACAGTAGGTAAATACAAAGAGGGGTCAGGGGAGGCTGGGCTAGGTTTGTTATTGCCAGTTGCGAATGGCTGCCGCCTGTAAGTGGTTTTTCAGGGCGATTTTAAAGGATGCTAAGGAACCACACTCCTTTAAGGCCTTTGGTAGGGCGTTCCACATTTTGGTTGTATAGCAGAAGAACGAGTATTGGCCAAGCTTTGTGGGACACTTAATGAAAAACTACAATAGTTTTTTAAATAGCACCACTCACTTCACACTGGGTGTGTTTCTTTATTTCGCCTTTAATTCACTGTCGGTCCTGCACCTGCCATCCAGTGGCAGCAGGTACTACTTACTATGATTACTATCAGAACAAAGAGCATGAACTTAGAGCAGCGTTAATAATAAGCAGGACGGAGCCCATTGGGCGGCGGCTTGCCTTGGCATAGACGTCTCACCAAGCTTTGCACAAACGCCACGTGAAAACCGGGCATAAAGATTGGGCGAAGCCCGGAGCAGATGCCATGTGAAGCCCTGCAAAGTCCCCACAACAAGCCAGTTAGGCCTTCAGGAAGCCCCTCAGACCCCAGGTCAAGCCGCTCAGCATGCACGCCTTTTCAGTTCTCGTAAACCGTAGGTTCCCCTCAGCGCTTTTTGAGACCGCTTTGTCTATCGCCCTCCGAGTTATGGCCCTGACAGACTTGACACACAGAGATTTGGTGACTTATAGATAGATATATATAGGTTTACCACAGGTAGTAATGGTGTCGTCCTCTTCTCAGCTGTCAGGTATCGCCAGGTACAGAGATATTAATAATATTTAAAAAATCAAACCTCGGTTCGAAGTGAAGCGGTGAATTTTTATTCTATGTGTTCTAGAGCTATGAAATCTGTGTTCTGGATCTATACTTTCTATGTGCTCTAGTTCTATATTTTTATGAATTCTGAATGAATGAATGATTTTGTCTGGAGGGCCAAATTGGCATGTGAAGCTTGACCAATCCTCAATTGGTCAAGCATGCACGGGACATGTACGGGACAGACAAAACTGACCAATCACAGCGCAGGGATGCACAGGACAGGTACGGGACACACAAAGCCACACCTTGGAAGCGGCTTTCACCGCTTCAATAATGATAATAATTGCCAGACCCATGAAATGGGTAGGCCTACATAAGCAAATGTCGGTCTGTCCGGGTTTTCTATATAAAGGGTATATATGATGATGACATGCCTACAAAAGGCATGATGTCATAAATGATGATGACAGACAGGGGGTCTGGCACAACCAGGTTGACCTGGTCTAGTTAATATAATATCTCTCAGCGGTCAGGTATTGCCAGGTCCAGAGATATTAATAAAATAATAATAATAATAATAATAATTCATATACTATCTCTCAGCTGTCAGGTATTGCCAGGTACAGGGATGGAAGGCCTGCAGAGAAAGACATTGACCTGAGGATCAAGGTTGTGGATGAGAACGACAACGCTCCCGTGTTCAGTGTCATCCAACACCAGACAGTGCCTGAACTCAGCGCTAAAGGTATGGAAATGTAATATACATGTTCACTTCACTATGTCTAGCATAGAGCTCTAAAGGTATGAGAGTACATGTTCACTTCACTATGTCTAGCATAGAGCTCTAAAGGTATGAGAGTACATGTTCACTTCACTATGTCTAGCATAGAGCTCTAAAGGTATGAGAGTACAGGTAGCATAGAGCTCTAAAGGTATGAGAGTACATGTTCACTTCACTATGTCTAGCATAGAGCTCTAAAGGTATGAGAGTACAGGTAGCATAGAGCTCTAAAGGTATGAGAGTACATGTTCACTTCACTATGTCTAGCATAGAGCTCTAAAGGTATGAGAGTACATGTTCACTTCACTATGTCTAGCATAGAGCTCTAAAGGTATGAGAGTACATGTTCACTTCACTATGTCTAGCATAGAGCTCTAAAGCTATGAGAGTACATGTTCACTTCACTATGTCTAGCATAGAGCTCTAAAGGTATGAGAGTACATGTTCACTTCACTATGTCTAGCATAGAGCTCTAAAGGTATGAGAGTACATGTTCACTTCACTATGTCTAGCATAGAGCTCTAAAGGTATGAGAGTACATGTTCACTTCACTATGTCTAGCATAGAGCTCTAAAGCTATGAGAGTACATGTTCACTTCACTATGTCTAGCATAGAGCTCTAAAGGTATGAGAGTACATGTTCACTTCACTATGTCTAGCATAGAGCTCTAAAGCTATGAGAGTACATGTTCACTTCACTATGTCTAGCATAGAGCTCTAAAGGTACGAGAGTACATGTTCACTTCACTATGTCTAGCATAGAGCTCTAAAGGTATGAGAGTACATGTTCACTTCACTATGTCTAGCATAGAGCTCTAAAGGTACGAGAGTACATGTTCACTTCACTATGTCTAGCATAGAGCTCTAAAGGTACGAGAGTACATGTTCACTTCACTATGTCTAGCATAGAGCTCTAAAGGTACGAGAGTACATGTTCACTTCACTATGTCTAGCATAGAGCTCTAAAGCTATGAGAGTACATGTTCACTTCAACATTATGTCTAGCATAGAGCTCTAAAGGTATGAGAGTACACGTTCACTTCATTATGTCTAGCATAGAGCTCTAAAGGTATGAGAGTACATGTTCACTTCACTATGTCTAGCATAGAGCTCTAAAGGTATGAGAGTACATGTTCACTTCACTATGTCTAGCATAGAGCTCTAAAGGTATGAGAGTACATGTTCACTTCACTATGTCTAGCATAGAGCTCTAAAGGTATGAGAGTACATGTTCACTTCAACATTATGTCTAGCATAGAGCTCTAAAGGTATGAGAGTACACGTTCACTTCATTATGTCTAGCATAGAGCTCTAAAGGTATGAGAGTACATGTTCACTTCACTATGTCTAGCATAGAGCTCTAAAGGTATGATAGTACATGTTCACTCCATCATGTCTAGCATAGAGCTCTAAAGGTATGAGAGTACATGTTCACTCCATCATGTCTAGCATAGAGCTCTAAAGGTATGAGAGTACATGTTCACTACATCATGTCTAGCATAGAGCTCTAAAGCTATGAGAGTACATGTTCACTCCATCATGTCTAGCATAGAGCTCTAAAGCTATGAGAGTACATGTTCACTCCATCATGTCTAGCATAGAGCTCTAAAGGTATGAGAGTACATGTTCACTCCATCATGTCTAGCATAGAGCTCTAAAGGTATGAGAGTACATGTTCACTTCACTATGTCTAGCATAGAGCTCTAAAGGTATGAGAGTACATGTTCACTTCACTATGTCTAGCATAGAGCTCTAAAGGTATGAGAGTACATGTTCACTTCAACATTATGTCTAGCATAGAGCTCTAAAGGTATGAGAGTACACGTTCACTTCATTATGTCTAGCATAGAGCTCTAAAGGTATGAGAGTACATGTTCACTTCACTATGTCTAGCATAGAGCTCTAAAGGTATGATAGTACATGTTCACTCCATCATGTCTAGCATAGAGCTCTAAAGGTATGAGAGTACATGTTCACTCCATCATGTCTAGCATAGAGCTCTAAAGCTATGAGAGTACATGTTCACTCCATCATGTCTAGCATAGAGCTCTAAAGGTATGAGAGTACATGTTCACTCCATCATGTCTAGCATAGAGCTCTAAAGGTATGAGAGTACATGTTCACTACATCATGTCTAGCATAGAGCTCTAAAGGTATGAGAGTACATGTTCACTCCATCATGTCTAGCATAGAGCTCTAAAGGTATGAGAGTACATGTTCACTCCATCATGTCTAGCATAGAGCTCTAAAGGTATGAGAGTACATGTTCACTACATCATGTCTAGCATAGAGCTCTAAAGCTATGAGAGTACATGTTCACTCCATCATGTCTAGCATAGAGCTCTAAAGGTATGAGAGTTAGGCCTGGGGCGGTATCGACATTTTGTTACCGCGATTACCGTCTTCCCATTTACCGACGGTACTGCGGTAATTACCGCACCCCCGTATCTATTAATTAAGGTTCGGCGATAAGCCAAAATATTGCAATCATCTTCCCTAAAGTCGCCTCTCCACAGTGGAGAGGCGACACAGCCTGACCGCCCGAGTTATACTTCTCCGTACAGCACAGCGGGTATGGCTTTGAAAGGAGCAGATCTACAAGCTCACAACACATTGCATCCGCGACGCGTTCTGAGCTTTTAGATCTGCACTGTCGGGTTACCATAGTAACGTAGGCTAGCTAGTAGGCTTTTCAGACACAAACAGCTGTGTGAACAAACCAGAAGAGGACGGGTAGTCAGATCGTGTACAGTGATTCTGTAAACTCACGTCACGTCTCAACTCTCAAATCCCAGTGATTGAGTGCTGCTATACAGGTTTTAGTTACAAGACTTGACAGAAAAGGTTATAAAATCTCCGACGCGCCGCCGAACGGGCACAACGTGCGACGCGATGGAAAAAGTAAAATAGTTTCATTTTCGGTTTTAGTCCACGCGGCCCGCGCTCCGCGCTCCGCCAGTAATCCGTATGAATAAAAAAAGATATGCCACAACACAAGGTATATATTAACATCCTTGTGTCGTGTGGATTACAAAGAAAGTTTACGCTGCTCTGTACTCCTCTACGCAGGCAGCAGCAGTGACTGTCTGTGTCTCTGAGAGTGAGAGTGACGTATGTGGCTTCCAAACTGTGGTACACGGCCCAGAGCAGAGCGGCATGGAGCGCATGCGGTCCTCGCTTCTCCCCTGTTTTAAAACTCGCTTGTTTTCCAATAAAAAATAGACTTTTTTTTTGTCTTTTTTTACCGCGGTAAGCACACTGACACCGCGGTAGACCTCGGTTTACCGCGGTACGGCGGTACGGCGGTTACCATGTCCAACCCTAATGAGAGTACATGTTCACTCCATCATGTCTAGCATAGAGCTCTAAAGGTATGAGAGTACATGTTCACTTCACTATGTCTAGCATAGAGCTCTAAAGGTATGAGAGTACATGTTCACTTCACTATGTCTAGCATAGAGCTCTAAAGGTACGAGAGTACATGTTCACTTCATCATGTCTAGCATAGAGCTCTAAAGCTATGAGAGTACATGTTCACTTCATCATGGCTAGCATAGAGCTCTAAAGCTATGAGTACACCTTCATTTCACACATGTCTATCCTATTCTTATAGACTCCTGACTGTCATAAACTGTGAGGCAATCTTTGATGGAATACGTTAAATTCAATGAATGTCAGCTGTACAAGCTTCATGAATAGAAATTATTTCTGAATGATTTTGACTGTAAAATGTTGGCTTCAGACAAATTAAAGGAAACCGTTTCAACCATAGACAGCCTGTCAACCAATTCTCATGATGACCCAAACTGCCCAAGCAGAAACTATGCTCTTTAAATACCGCAATAAAAACATTATTAAAAGACATTATTAAAAGATAGTGTTTATTCATACGCTTGTCCACCTGGCTCTCATTGACTTGCAATGCATTCCATCACACTTGGGGTTCCAGTTTGTCTACCAGGTGTGTGTCAGTGGAGCAATGCTAGGTGTAGAGCTTTCTGATCCTTCTGTACGTTGCCTTGGTTTGGCATGCGGATATTTGAGCTCATACACCCTAGAAACACCCTGGAACACCCTGAAGCATCTGCTGTTTTTGCTGAATGTTTGCCTATTATGAAATGCACAGCATACGGAGCCGACATGTGCTTAAATTATGACAATACAACCTTTTAGTGTTTGGTATCTTCTGACCTGTCTGACTTATGTTGAGTTTTTCAACTGTTCATTGTAGTTGTGGATGTTAATGGCTTGTTTAACTCAGTGATTCAGTATTAATGGTTTTGCGTGTGCATGTGTGTGTGTGTGTGTGTGTGTGTGTGTGTGTGTGTGTGTGTGTGTGTGTGTGTGTGTGTGTGTGTGCGCGTGCATGCAGATACATTCATAATGCAGCTCCAGGCTACAGACGCAGACGAGCCAGGCAACAACAACTCCATCATCGCCTACAGCATCGTAGACCAGCAGCCCCCTGGTGGTGAAGACATGTTCTACGTCACCAAGGATGGAAAGCTCTACGTCAGGAAACCCACACTGGACAGAGAGGTAGGACCAATAAGGTTGAACCTTGAACCTTGAGCTACAAGCTCACAACGTGTCGCAGTGCGTTGTGAGCTTGTAGATTGGCTATTTTCAACATGCAGCTAAGTGAAAATCTGCCATATTACGACACCATCAAGGCCCCTCCAAAATACATTGTAGTCAATCTAAATCTGTGGATTTAGTCGACTAAAATGTGATGGTGTTTAGTCCAGGAGTCTTCAACGTTTTCAGGCCAAGGACCCATTAGTTGAGAGAGAGATGAAGCAGGGACCCCCACAACCGTTTCAGAAATTCCATATAGTTTCATCGTTTGACAGCACAATCATCATCGTGTATTTTGGATTCATGTCAATTTGTGTTTTCAGATATTTAACCACTTGAACCGTCAGTACGTAATAAACTTGACCTTTCACTCTGTACTCAGTCTGCTCTTTTTCCCCTCTACACCAAAGCTCTTTGCCAAAAATAGCCGATCTACAAGCACACAACACCTTGCAGCGCGAGGCGCTGTGAGCTTGTAGATCTGCTATTTTTGGCTAAAGTTCTCAGAATATGGACGCTAGGGTTCAAGTGGTTAATATAAAAAAAGGAGAAAAAAGGTTTCTATCTCTCAAAGATTTGGAGGACCCCCTCTAGTAACTCTGGGGAACCCCTAGGGGTCCCGGACCCCCTGTTGAAGACCCCTGTTTTAGTCGATTAAAACTAGAAGAAACGCATACCATTTCAGCTAAACAGAATGTTATTTATTCAAAAGACTATGCCTAAAACTAAATCAAAATTTGTTTTCAAAATCTACACTGCTTTGTTTAAAACTCATGTTGTTTCTGCTATTCAAACATCTTTGAATATAGGAGGCTTTGCTTGGATCCTTATTATTTCAGACATGCTTCTGGTAAAACAGATTCTGCACTTTTTCAGACATGCCTGCCTGGTTAGCTCAGTCGGTGGAGCATAAGAGTCTAAGGGCTCTATTATGATCCAGGACTTATGCCTTATGCCTTAACTTCTTTGCCTTTTTTTACTATATAGACATATTTTGTTATATATATTTCAAATAGCTGATCTGCAAGCTCACAACGTGCATATGTAGATCAGCATTTGAAGTATTTAAAAATGTTTTTCAAAATAGTAAAAAAAAGGCAAAGAAGTTAAGGCATAAGGCATATAGAGCCCTTAATCTCAGGGTCATGGTTTTGAGCCCCATGCACTTAGGGGCAGTCGTTGCCTTTTAAGAGAATGGGAGTGTTGGTCCGAAACATCATTTCCATCTCTAGATAAGGTGCTCTTCAGCTACACAGAAATGACCAAGTGCAGATAATTGGTGGTGCACTGCCCTCTACAGGTTGAAAATGGCAACACTCCAATCCTATAGAGCATAGCAGCAGAAGTGGTTTACTGGGGTCACTTAAAAATCGCCCATTCATTTTTCCCATAGACTTTTACAAAAATATTTATAACAATTATGTTATTAAAGCCTCGAACAAAGCCATCCAGGATGGCAGTGAATCATGACCATACAACCTTTGATCCTATGTGAAAACTTATTTTAATATTTCATTATTTGATATACTACATTTAATAAATACCCTTTGTTTAGCGATTTTCAAAACGTTCTTTTCATAGAAACAAAGGTCTCATTTTCCATGATTCACTGCCATCCTCGATGGCTTTGTTTGAGGCTTAACACAATTGTTATAAATATTTTTGTAAAAGTTTATGGGAAAAATTAATGGGCGATTTTTAAGTGACCCCAGTAAACCACTTCCGCTGCGATGCTCTATTGGCAAGAAAACTACTATTTACTTTAGGTGTCAAAGGTTAGGTGCATCACAAACTGGACTGTGGTCACACACTGGGTGATGATCGTCTATTTTCGAAAGATAAAAACATTTAATAAAAATCAAACTCAAGAAATAGTACATTATGCATAACGAGTAGGGCCTACTTTAAATATGCCCTGATGCCAATACTTTTACTCAAGTTGAGCACAGGCATTTTTACTACATTGTGGGTCATTACATTACACTATAAATGTATGTGAGTAGAAGGTTTTTCTTCGACCATAATGAACAGTTTCTTTCTCCACGCAATCAGGCATGCATTGCTATGCACTAAAGTAGAGGCGATGAACTCTAATTAATTCAGTTTCAATACTGTTTTTATATGGGTAGGGTTATACTTTTTTCTACGACTTTATATAGGATTTATTTATTCAGATCGGTTATTTAGAATATATATATATATATATATATATATATATATATATATTTTTTTTTTAATATATATATATATATATATATATACGGTATATATATATATATATATATATATATATATATATATATATATATATATATATAGTATATATAGTATATAGTAGAGTATTTTTCTGGACTGTTTCTTTTATTCTTTTATTGGGTTTTGCTGTCTGGAAATGGGAGAAACATAATCTTTTATTTTATTTTTATTTTTTTTCAAACGCTGCTTGCAGATGGAAACATAACAACAAATAAAGCAATCTTGAATCTTGTGTTGTTTGAATTCCAGCTCCATGACACGTATACCCTGACGATGCAAGGAGCCGACCTGAACGGCCGCCCCGGCGGCCACACGGGGAGAGGGAGCGTCACCATCCACATCTCTGACGTCAACGACAACCTGCCCACCCTGGAGAAAGAACAGGTACGTTTGGTTGATCATAATGTCCTTATGGTCGGGCATAGATAACCTCCTATCCCCATATTTCAACCTTTTTTATGTAGCCTGGCAGGGCCAGACTATTAGAACTGTGTAGATATTAGTCTGGAATCTCTGTGTGTAGCCTGTAATTCAAGGGCCCGGATTAGAAAAGATGCCTCTGGTGATAAAGCCGCCCCATATTTGCATACAGGGACCTGATTGGTTCCTCACTACTTTGGAGGGAATGAAATCCAATCACAACTGAGCGGTGCCAGACCAAATCTTCCGAGGGCAATGTGTTTTGTTGCAATGGCAGATTGGTCTGGTTTCCAGGCTATTTTTTAATGGTCTTTGTGTAATGCCTTACTTCATTATACTTCAGTGTCACACGAAAGTTCAAATCTACACATCTACAAGACAAGTTGCTTGTGTTTGTACATGCATTGGCCAGAACCGAAGGTTTCACATGCCAGTTTAACAATTTTGTAAGCCTTTAAAATTGACAGCAATAACGATGCGCTCACACTGGCAGATACAAAAGATGCAAAGCTACACAAGTTGAAACCAGCTCAACTTTTTTGTACCCTAACTTTGTAGCAGTTGTAAACGTCATATATAGCTTGTCACTGACTTCCATTGTAAAAGAATGGTAGCCTGTGTTTTTTATAGCTACCAGTGTGAACGCGGCATCAGATAGATTAGTCTAGATACAAAAACCTTTGAAACCTATTCATCATGTATTGTAGGGTATTAACGACTTGTGATTTTTGCAAGTCGACTCGACTCAGTAAAAAGTTGAGTTGAAGTCGACTTTATCGTTTGCTGATGTCATCACATCACACACGACCCCCCAATTATTTTGGGGGGTCTCCAGATGATTAACTTAATGTGAAACATTGTTTTCTCACTCAACTGTAAACAAAACAACATAAAGTTTAAGTGTATAGAGGGTATCTTCACATTTCTAAAGTGCCAATTTAAGGACTTTTTAATACCTCTAAAATGGCAAGTTAAACATTGTCCAAATTGTCAAATATATAGTGGCAGAAATTGTGAAAATAGCCGATCTACATGCTCACAACGTCTCGCATCGCGAGGCGTTGTGAGCATGTAGATCTGCTATATTCACAATAGAAAGTTTTTTTTTTCAACTTCGACTTTCGACTTTCTCTGGTGGGAGTCGACTTGTGTAATGAAGTCGACTGAGTCGACTTGTCGACTTTTTCGTTAATGCCCTAATGTATTGTGTACCTACAGTATGAGGGCAGTATATTTATAATGTATTATATTTATTATACAGTATGAGGGCAGTATATTTATAATGTATTATATTTATTATACAGTATGAAGGCAGTATATTTATAATGTATTATATTTATTATACAGTATGAAGGCAGTATATTTATAATGTATTATATTTATTATACAGTATGAGGGCAGTATATTTATAATGTATTATATTTATTATACAGTATGAAGGCAGTATATTTATAATGTATTATATTTATTATACAGTATGAGGGCAGTATATTTATAATGTATTATATTTATTATACAGTATGAGGGCAGTATATTTATTATGTATTATATTTATTATACAGTATGAGGGCAGTATATTTATGATGTATTATATTTATTATACAGTATGAGGGCAGTATCGTGGAGAACACCCAGGGAGTGGAGGTGATGAGGCTCAAAGCTGTGGATCTGGACCAGGTGGGGACAGACAACTGGGCGCCCGTCTACATGATCCTCAAGGGCAACGAGGCGGGCTACTTCAGCATCACCACCGACCCCGTCACGCACGAGGGCGTGCTGATGCTCGACAAGGTGCACACGCAACACACACTCACTGTAATGTTTCTATAAACAATGAATGAGACAGTTACTGCACACACACATATACGGTAGTGTCATATGGAGTGATGATTTTATATTGGAAATATAAGCACTCTAAAACTGAAGTTGATCAAAATGATCTTTGTGGGGTGTTCTAATAATAGTTACCTACTTCCTCCCGAGGGGGAAATTCAGTATTTTCAGCCCAACCCAGCTGCTTCGCTGCCCACAAGGAGCGTGTGAGCAATTAGGGGTTAAGAGTCTTTCTCAGGGACACACATCGTCATTGCTACCCTGGCCTGGAATCGATCCCCAAAATGCAAATTAAAGCATGATTTATGATTTATGGCTATAAAATATTACAAAAACATTATTATTTTTTTAAAATTACATTTTCCTGTGATTAGGACTCCTACAACACCATCTGATTTTTTTTTTTGGCCAGTAGAAATTAATTTGGGTCTTGCGGGGTTAATGGATGATGTCAGGGCATTCCACATTATGATGGCATAGACAGAGTAGTAGAATGAATTGTGTGAATACACTCAATTCAAACACTCTACTATAGTAATGAATACTCACAATATTAGCTAGATTAGATTTGATTGTATTGACTTTAATTGATTCCTCCATAATTAAATGGTCCCTGTCTGTCCTCGACCCCCAGGCTGTAGACTACGAGGACGTGAAGGACTTGGAGCTGGGCCTGGCCGTTAAGAACGTTGCTGCAGCGTACGGAGGAGGGGGGGTGGTGTTCGGACCGGACGGAACGGTCCTCACAGGTACGCACGCATTAGTTTATTAGAGGTTACTGTTTAGATCAGTGGTCTTCAATGTTTTCAGGCCAAGGACCCCTTAGTTGAGAGAGAGATGAAGCAGGGACCCCCCACAGCCTTATCATAGATTCCATATAGTTTCATTGTTTGACAGCACAATCGTCAGTGTATTTTGGATTCATGTCAATTTGTGTTTTCAGATATTCAACCACTTGAACCGTCAAAACGTAATAAACCTGACCTTTCACTCTTGCACTTAGTCTGCTCTTTTTCCCCTCTGCACCAAAGCTCGTTGCCGAATAATAGCCAATCTACAAGCTTGTAGATCTGCTATTTTCGGCTACTCAGAATATGGACACTAAGGGTTCAAGTGGTTAATACAAAAAAAGGAGAAAACAACTTTCTATCACTCAAAGATTTGGAGGACCCCCTGTAGTAACTCTGAGGACCCCGACCCCCTGTTGAAGACCCATGGTTTAGATTAATCGAAAAATCGAGAAGCAACAAATGAATGCAAAAACATTCGGATAGATTATTTTGTTGGTCCGTTGAACAGTTGAGCTCATTAATCACTTAAGTCACTATTTTAAACGTCATCATACAACAGATCTGCAAAAAATCTACAAAACTGGTGCCAGCCATTTTGTTTAATTTCACCTTTTTATGGGGGCCAAAATCATATTTTGTACTTAAATGACATATATAAATCTATGCTTCTATCGAAAGCCACACTACCCCTCTTACAAAGGAAAAAATGTATATTTATATATATATATATATATATATATATATATATATATATATATATATATCCTATCATTAGATTTGGGCTTCAATAGAACATGTGTAAGATGTCTTGATCATTATGATATGTTTATGCTGTCATTGGGACTGTGTGTTCTCTAGAGTGCAATGGCCTTTGAAAACCACCAGGTGGTGCTCTCCTACTATCTGATCGTCAAATAGAAGAAGAAAGAGACACTTACATTTTTTTGGACTGGGGCCTGTTTACATTTTGGCCAGGCCTTTTTGCTAACATGCTATAACACGTTCCGAGCCTGCGATCTTTCGAATGAGTACTCATATTTCGTCTGGGAAGCACGGGAAGTGTATAAACGAACGTGTATAGTTAACATTAAGGTGGTAGGAACCAATGTTCGGTACCTACCATCCGGACTGTGTTTCCCGTCGGACTGTGTTTCCCGGTGCTACAGTCAAATCGGTCCGGTCGCAGAGCCAAACGGCATGAGTTTAGAGCGGACTTTTGAAATTACAATTAGATTATGAAATATAAAACTTTTGATTAATTAAAAAGACGTAAATTGCGTAATTGGCACTACAGATCAAAGACGTGTAGTACGTTTTTGGCGTTCAGTGAGTTAATGAATTCATTCTTTCATCTATCCATCTATTCTTTCCCAGACGGTGGTACCATCACGTACAAGAACTACCCCATAAAGATCTCAGTGCAGAACGAGCCCGAGGGTCCGCGCTTCGACCCCAAGGTCAAAGCCATCCCCATCTCAGAGGGGGGCGTGGTGGACACCAACCAGGTCATCACCACCTACCAGGCTCTGGACGGAGACACAGGCAAACCTGCCACCAACGTCAGGTCAGCAACTTGTAGTCAAGGTTATTAGGGTTCAAACTAAAATTGAAAAAACATTTTAGTTAACTGAACTAAATCAAAACTTTAATAAAAAAAGATAACTAACTGAAACGGTATTGTGTTTACAAAACTAGCTAAAACAAACTGAAATTATAGACACAAGTCCTTAGTTTTAGCTTTTCTCGTTACCAACAGTATGTGTATCTTTTTAGAGAATAAGCTTACTTACTCTGAGCTTTTTGAATCCTGAACCTGACAAATAACTCGAAGTATGAAAACAAACTAAAAAAATTATAAAAACAAGCAAATCCACGAAAAACCAATTAAAGCTAACTGAATTAGAAAAAAAGTCAAAACTGAGTAAAACTAAACCATGATGAAAAATTCAAAACTAATGTATTATAACCTTGCTTGTAGTACACGTAATGCATGCACATGCTTGCTCACGCCTGGGGCTGGGGTAGGCAACCTTAGGCAGCACAGGTGCTAACATTGGCACAGGGGAGGGTGATCACTTCTGGCACCCTGGCATAAGAGAGGATTTTATTTTTTTAAATAAAATATTTTATTAAAATGTAGTCGATTAAACCAAGTCCCCCTCACATCTGTATGGAAATAACTGCACCAGGGCATTCACGACGAATAGTGATTTTTAGTATTCTAATTATTCTACCTCAAAGTATTCGAATATTCGACTGGACTGGCCAAACTGTCAAATATTAAGTAAGCAAGAGGCAAACATTGTGAAATTGCTCACAACGCGAGGCGTTGTGAGCATGTAGATCAGCTATTTTCACAATATTTATCTGCAGAACCGAGTCACATTAAATGTAATACCTACAATTCCAAGTGCTTGTCAGGGTGGGGGTCCCCAGTTCAAATATGTTTATTTGGGGGGTCACAGCCTAAAAAGGTTTGAGAACCCCTGGTATAGAGCATTAACAAATTCATCCACCAGGGGCATTGACGACTCATTCTTATGACTTCCTATCTAGCCAAGCTTTATAAACTATATATTTTTTTAAAGAGAAAACAATAAAAAAATAAAAAAGCGAATATTCGACTTCGGTGAACAACGTCGAATAGTGACTTTGATATTTGAATATTAGAATATTTGGTGAATGCCCTACCCTGCACATATAATTATACTTTCATTCAAACTCTGACTGGGAAGGGATTACAGTCTGTACAACCTCTGACTGCTCTCTTGTGCTCTCTCTTATAGCAGCAAACTGCTGGGTCAAATGCAGTGAGGTAATCTGATCCTTGAGGGTTCACATTCACTCACTACACATTCCTCTCCCACGTTCAAACTCACTGCTGTGCTGACATACAGTACAGTACGTGTCGGTTCAGCACCTTTAACACGTTCCCTGTTATGGGGATAAGCTATAAGCCAGAAATTAGATATTTGTCCGTGACCCAAACTAGTGAAAACAGCAGATCTACCAGCTTGTAGATCAGGTATTTTCACTGCTTCTTAAACATTTGTGCTCTGATGAATGGAATTTCTTAGATTTGTCTTGCTGGGAAAAAAAAGAAAAAAAAAAAATCATTGAATAGTAACTCATTGAGAACTAGTTCGGCTTTATTAGCGTATCGCAGAGTGCCGATCCCGAACTAGTTCGGCTTTAAAAAAAAAAAAAAAAAAAAAAATGTTTTTGATTTTTTTTTTGGACCCCATCAAATCTGGTGAACATGATTTCAATCGCGATTTTGCATGTTCCACCCCCATACAACCCCATCTAACATATAGGGCAGCCATTTTTGTTTACATAACATGTAAAACATAATGGCTATTATCTCAAGAATGCCTGAACGGATTTCCAATCGGATTTTTTTGTTTGAAAGCTGTGAACAAACTGCACAAATCCACTCCAATGCAATCCAGGATTGCATTGGATTTTTTAGAGCTCATTCTTCTCTGTTTTTTTCCCATGCATGAGGTGTGCAAGGTTTAATCGAGGCTAAATTGCAGAAAATAGATCTTCTAAAATGCTTGGTAGCCAATAGCTAACTTCAAGCTAACTTCATCCTCTTCCTGTACATGCACAAAGGAAAGTGTTCAGGCATGTCATGGCTGCAGGGCTTTTGCATATACCAGCACTGTCTAAGTAGAATTCTCTGGTCATTGGGGCCCTCTAGTGGTGAAAAAGGGGGCACTCAAAGAGTTAAAATAAATAATTATTGTTGTTGTTTTGGAACCAGCGCTATAGGCAATGCTAGGACATTTAAAGGTGAGGTTAGGGCTAGCCTGTCACGATTATGACATTTTACATTACGATTAATTGTCACTCAAATAATTGCGATTAACGATTTAATTGTGTTTTTGTCGTTGACAATTACATTTCTGTTTGGCTTTTAGGCTTTGAAGTTGCACATGGTAGATATGACACATAACCTAAATATACAAAGAAATTACTGACATATTTGACATACTTAAAAAAGAACATTGATGGTGGAAATAGACGATCTACAAGCTCACAACGCGTCGCAGATCTGATATTTCCACTATTTTTTACATGGAAACGATTATGACGATTGTGAAAAATAATCACGATTATGTCAAATAACCGTGATTAGACGATTATGTAATAATTGTGACAGCCCTAGGTGAGGTAATAATATTTTATCAGCCACACTGCTGAAAATAGAGGTTTCTAAACTGCATCTAGGGGGCGCAACACAGCACGCTTTACAGTAGTGTTTCTCAAACCTTTTCATGGCAAGGACCCCCACATTGATACTTATTAACCCGCAGACCCCACATTTAAAAAGATATGCCACAGACCCCCATAATAGAAAATCTTTACGGCTCTAGCAGGGATCCCCAACCGTTCTAATTTCAAGGACCCCCAGTTTGACATGCATTAGGCTACGGACCCCCATTTAATGGCATTTCTATCTCTGAGACCCCAATTTATATTGTAAAATCAATGTTAATTTAACTGTGAGAGTGTGCAAATGGAACCCTGGTTCCATTTGTACACTCAGAGTTAAATTAACATTGACACTCTCTGAGTTACACCCATAATGGTCCATTTGGTTCCTAACTATCATTTAGCTGGGGACCCCCTGGACCTCCCTCAAGGACCACCGGGGGTCCCCGGACCCCACTTTGAGAACCAATGCTTTAACAGCATAATGTGGAAAGCGTCCTTCTAGTGTGAGGTCATGTGATTACTCTGCTCTAGCTGACTCAGCGTTTGTTTTGCCCGTGGAATGCGGACGGACACACGCGCTAATCTGTGTCAACAAGAAAGCCGCGTCTCCAGCATAATGCGACGAGGATGGGATTCGAACCCACGCGTGCAGAGCACAATGGATTAGCAGTCCATCGCCTTAACCACTCGGCCACCTCGTCTACTGTAACTGTAACTGTACTCCGGTACAGTCTGTACTGCTGCTGATGTAACAGTGTGACAGTCAGCTGTGATAGGCTGCCGTGAACAGCAAGCCCTGACATGACATGACCCAGACATGTATCACCTCTATATCAGTATCAATATCTCTAACTTTTTCTCACTGTGTGCCGCGCTGAGAGCTTGTAGATCTGCTCTTTTTGAAAAATCAAGTAAATGTGTGCAAATCTTGAATATATTATTTTTCAAAGCAAACTTTAATAAATAAAATCTCTTCTTCTGGGGGGGTCCCTGGAACAGGACAGGACGGGGGTCCGCAGCCAAATACATGGGGGTCCTTGACGTGAAAAAGTTTGAGTACCACTGATTTAGAGGAAGGATTTAGAAGGCATTCATAGAATCGGGTCGAAATATTCAAAGATCCACATATCTACAAACATTTTTTGAAAATTCTTTGAATGTATCTTTTTAAAGCGAAACATTTGTAACTCAAATAGTTGCTTCTGGGAGGTCCCTGATACAGTACATGATATTTTGAGACAGGTGTCACTGGCCAAATAGCCTACATATAATTCTTGAGAACCACTGACATAGAAACACGTGTTTTTCAAAAAAACATAGAAGGATTTAGAAGGCATTTATGGAAGCGTGACACTCGGTGCCGCACTGTGAGCTTGTAGATCTGCTATTATTATTAAAAAACTATGATTTAAAAATGATTGAATTATTATTAAAATGATGGTTAAAGGTTTTAATGTGTTAGATAACATGGTTTTGGTTGTGTTGTGTGTGGTTGTGGTGCAGGTATGCTAAAGGCTCAGACCCTGACAACTGGCTGACCATCGACCCCAAGACGGCCGAAATCAAACTCAACAAGAACCCTGACCGAGAGTCTCCGTTCCTGACCAACGGGACTTACTACGCCAAGATACTGTGCATGACCGAAGGTAAATAAAAGACTTACTACGCCAAGATACTGTGCATGACTGAAGGTAAATAAAAGACTTACTACACCAAGATACTGTGCATGACTGAAGGTAAATAAAAGACTTACTACGCTAAGATACTGTGCATGACTGAAGGTAATTAAAAGACTAGCCCCTCTCGGGACCCTTAAATTACCTTTTTTTGTATTTGGAAGACGGTATTTAGGGTCCCTTGCTCCTTAGTTCACTCTTCCTGATACGCAACGCTACCACTGTCTGGTCTCGGACGAATACAGCGTCGCTCAGATGCTGTTGAGATTCTTTAAAGATACCAAGAACTGCACTAGGAGACCGCAGAAACGTGTGCAAAGCGGCGCTAATCGGCGATGCCGTTATGTATTTTTTATCAATTTGTGAAAATTTTGCAGCTTTTTCCAAACTGTCTCTCGCTTCCACATTACGTCACATGTCCCGCCTCCCCGCGGTGTGGTTGGCTACGTTCCTGCCTCTGATCTATCAGAGACAGGCTGACACTACCAGCTAGCCAAAAGACGCCGCGGGGAGGCGGGACATGTGACGTAATGAGGAAGCGAGAGACAGTTTGGAAAAAGCAGCAAAACATTCACAAATAGATAAAAAATACATAATGGCATCACCGATTAGCGCCGCTTCGCACACGTTTCCGCGGTCTCCTGGTGCAGTTCTGGGTATCTTTAAAGAATCTCAACAACATCTGAGCGACGCTGTATTCGTCCGAGACCAGACAGTGGTAGCGTTGCGTATCAGAGCTACCCAACCAAGGAGCAAGTGACTGTATTTACCAATATAAAATATCAAAATATAAAAAATTGTAAATTCAGAAACGTAAGGGGCTAATAAAAGACTTACTACGCCAAGATACTGTGCATGACAGAAGGTAAATGCTGTCGCTGTTTTTACTTGTGAGTGCCATGTTACTTCACAAAACATTCACAACATCTTTAAATCATCTATATCATACAGTGCAATGTAACAGTATCTACCTTCCGTACACTGCACTGTGTGTTTTTTTAAGGTGATAGACTGTGTGTAGGCTATACGGTATGTGCGTTGGCTCTCGCCAACGTGTACAACACAGGAAACATCATCTCATAACACATACAAGTAGTGTGTGATAAGGGTTCCATAACAACGCTATGTTGAATAGTGATTGTTTGATTGAAACCTTTATTTATTCTCGAAAAGAGCATTGAGGTTCACCCTCATTTGCTATGCTGACGAGATTACACACACAAAGATCAACAATTAAGACATATACAAATATACAACAAGAAATAAAATGAAACATCATAGGGTATTTCCCTAATCCCTATGATGTTTCATTGTATTTCTTGCATACTGAGGTAGGGATATTTAAGAGCATATTATTAAATTGACCATAGGATATTGGAGCATTAATTTTTAGCATGCATTGTAGAGTGTTCCATGAAACGGGAGAATAGTAAGCCTGGCTGTCAGTTGTTATGGACTGCTCATCTCTGATCTCAACAGCAGAGGGCAGTATACTGTAGGACAACACATTAACTCTTACAAATGAATACATACTTTTGATAGCAAATACAGTATGTCCTTTCATATACTTCTGGGGGTGCAACAAATAATTGATTTTAATTATTAATTAACGTTATCATAACTAAAACCCAGAAACAATCTACAGTATAACAATGTATTATTGTTCTCAGATGCACATCATTATTTTACTCTGCAGTCATCAGCGGGTAAATTCCTGTTCTGTTCATGTACAACCAATGTTAAACAAAGAACAGGTCATTACAAAGCAGATCCCACTATAATATTTAGTTTGACATTTAATGTCGAGTTAAGAGATTCATCAATTATGTTGAAGATGACATTTTAATGCTATGGTATTTACAGGTTATGAGTTAGTGTCTTTGTGTTAGTACTGTATGTTGTGATGAGTCTGTAATGATTTAAATGATGTTGGTTGAGAACCCGGGAAGAGTAGCTGCTGTAACAGTGCAGTAAGCTAATGGGGATCTAATAAATTAATCAAAAATCTGTACTTTAGTGCAGTGGTTCTCAACCTGTGGGTCGGGACCCCCAGGGGGGGTCCTCAAATTATTTTGGGGGGTCCCCAGATGATTAACTTAATGTGCAATGTTGTTTTCTTCACTCAACAGTAAACAAACCAACATAAGGTTTAAGTGTATAGAGGATATCTGCACATTTCTAAAGTGACAATTGAAGGACTTTTTAATACCTCTGAAATGACAAATGAAACATGGGACAAATTGTCAAAAATTAGAGGCAGTAATTGTGAAAATAGCCGATCTACATGCTCACAACGCCTCGCGCTGCGAGGCGTTGTGAGCATGTAGATCGGCTATTTTCACAATAGAACCGTGTTATGCCAAATGTAATGCCTCAAGTCTTAGCGCTCGTCAGGGTGGGGGTCCGGGTCCCCAGTTAAAATATGATTATTTTGGGGGTCACAGCCTGAAAAGGTTGAGAACCACTGCTTTAGTGAAATTGGCAATGTTTGGGGGAAGCGAAATGTAAAAGTACTCCTCTCTCTCCCTGTCCAGACGTGCCCTCTCAGACGGCTACGGGCACCATAGCCATCCAGGTGCAGGACTTCAACGACCACTGTCCCTCTCTGACCAGCGGCCTGCACACCATGTGTGCCGACGCCGACGCCGTCACCGTCAGCGCCACGGACCAGGACGCCTTCCCTAACGGCGCCCCCTTCAGCTTCACCGTCATGGAGGAGGGCACCAAGGGCAAGTGGACCACCGAGCATCTCAACGGTGAGCAGTGTTGTTTTTGACAGCAAACTTTTATTTAGTTTTAGTCATAGTCTTTTGAATAAAATGTCTTTTAGTTTTAGTCATATTTTAGTCACCTGGGAAGTTTTAGTTTTAGTCATAGTCTTTTGAATAAAATGTCTTTTAGTTTTAGTCATATTTTAGTCACCTGGGAAGTTTTAGTTTTAGTCATAGTCTTTTGAATAAAATGTATTTTAGTTTTAGTCATATTTTAGTCACCTGGGAAGTTTTAGTTTTAGTCATAGTCTTTTGAATAAAATGTCTTTTAGTTTTAGTCATATTTTAGTCACCTGGGAAGTTTTAGTTTTAGTCTAATATTTAGTCGACTAAATATCATAAGATTTTAGGTGACTAAATCTACAGTTGATTTAGTCAACTGAAATGTATTTTGGCAGGCCTTGATGGCATCGTAATGACTGATTTTACACTTGGTTTGCGCGCGACGCGTTGTGAGCTTGTAGATCGGCTATTTTCAGCACGCAACACCTGAGAGCAACCAAATTACTTTCTCGTCCACTAGTCCCTCCCTAACGTTTTAGTCTAGTTTTTATTTTGTTGGCGAAATTGCCAATATATTTAGTCTTAGTTTTAGTCATCACAGCTTAGTTTTTATTTAGTTTCTATTTAGTTTTCATCAGTGAAAAAAACGCAGACGACAAACATTTTTCGTCATAGTTTTAGTCGACGAAACCAACACTGACGGTGAGTTAGGGGCAGAGGTGGGACAAAAGTAATCGTTTTGCAAGTAAAAATAAGTGTGAGTCAGGTCCCAAGTCAAGACTGACGAGCCCCAAGTCAGGTCCAACTCCTAAACGTTTTTGTCCCAAACAATTCCTAAGCTTGTTGGAAGGTGTCATGTGACTTGAAAAGATTTGAAGTTTCAAGTCAAGTCACGAGTCATGGGCGTTGAAGTCCACGTCAAGTCTGAATTATTTATTTTATTTGATCAAGTCATAACCTTTGGGACTCGAGTCTGAGTCCAAGCCTTGAGGACCCAACTCTGGATAATCACCTAATGACAATTATTTATAGATAATAGAAAAAAAAGGACTTTTGTTTCTATTGATGGAAACTTGGAAACTATGGAGACTTGTTATTTATTTAATAATATTGTAATAATATATAAAGACAAAAATTCGATTTTTGTACATTTACCCCCATTGATTCCGGATGGGGACGGATGCGACGAAAACCCAAAAAAGTTTTATTGAACTCAAGTCATGAGTAATCTATAGAAACAAAAGTGAGGGTGAACTACTCCTACACTTTTTTTGGAAGCCAAATCAACAAGTTACAAAGACAAAACCAAATACTTTCACATTTACTATTAACGTATCTTGTTACTAAGCTATTAAATCCAGCCATGTGTCATTCTCTCCTCTCCCCCTCACCCTGCAGACAGCTCAGCCATCCTGCGGGCGCAGCAGAGCATGTGGCCTGGCTCCTACGAGGTGATGGTGGAGGTGATGGACCAGCAGGGCCTGGGCTGCCCTGAGCCCCAGCGGCTCACCGTGGAGGTGTGCACGTGCGACGCGGGCGGGACCTGCAGCATGCGCGGCGCGCACGGCAAGGCGGACAAAGGGGCGGAGCTAGGGGCCGCTGCCATCGGACTGATGCTGCTGGGGGCGCTGTTGCTACTGCGTGAGTACCAAGACATACCTGGTTTTCCAAGGAGTAGTTCACCGCCAAAATGACCTCTTTTCTATTGATTACTCATGCCATGGAGACTTGAGTTCAATAACATTTGTTTGAGTCCCCATCTGGAGTCGATGGGGGTACATTTATTGTAATGAAATTATTGTCTTAGGAATGCGACTAAAACATTATATAAAGGGTAATAATAATAATAATAATAATAAATACATATATACGTATATATATTGAACCCAAGTCTCCATGCCATGAGTAATCAATAGAAAATAAGTAATTTTGGGGGCAAACTACTCCTTTAAAGGTAGAATATGTAACTTTGTCCTACAAAGCAATAAATATATATTGTTGCTTTCTGGCAGAAACCTTTTATCTCCATGTTTTAAATTAATGTCCTACTTGATCATACTATAGTGTCACACAAAAGCATCAAAAGTATCAGATCTACAAGCTTTGAGCCACCTTAAGCTAGTTCTGCTACTTTTGCTATTGCTGAATCCTGAAAAGTAACAGTTTTGGACATATGAGGTTTCCACCAGACAGAGACGTTATATATATTTTCCTCTACAGGGAATTGATGCGTACAGGAGAATGTGGGAGATCAAATTCATACCGCTAAATCGAGACATATTCCCCACATATTACGTTTTGAGCTTCAGGCAGTTGTAGTAAGTAGCCATGGGAACCAAAGGTTGATAGGGCAGGATCTCCTGTTTCTGTAGCATGAGGCAGCTTGATTGAAGTCCAAAATGAATCAGTTTACAAACATACACAGTTCTCCTTAGAAAAACACATGATTGCAGTTGCCATTTTCTGCCACTAGATGGTGTTGTTTTACTGGACACGTGTCTATAACAATTCATTCATTTGTGTAAGCATTCCAGCACTGCCACTTTATGAAGTTTACTTTGAAGAGCTTAGGAGGAGAGAGGAGATTATGTTATGATGAGCCAGGAGGAGGTGGTATGTGTGCTAACTGGTTAAACACCCAAAACAAGTGTAATTAAAGAGAAATCCAGAGAATGCATGGCTGAGAGTCCTCATTTAACTTTCATTCTGCAAAGCTGTGGTTCTGTTTAAAAACAGTTTTACCACTGCGCTCTGCCTCCGCTGGTGCGACATCCTCTTAGACCAATAATAACATGTACTGTAAATAATTCACAGGTCGCACTCAGATTGACAAGAGTGAGTTCACTTAGTTATTTTATTTCTTCTCCATGTCTTTTTACAATAAAGGACAAACTTTTCGGCTATCTAGATGGATACCTTTATTATCCCAAGGGGGGAAATCAGTCGCCCAGAGGCAGCACAGCAGTTTAAGGTTACAAAGTTAAAGAGAAGTATGAAAAAGAAAGTACTGTTGTGTACAGTAAAAAGAGCAAGGCACAAAAAAGAAGAATATATACCGGTACATAAAGTGTCGAAAAGCAGTCAACGACAAGTGTCACATCACAACACAAATTAAAGCACAATCAATGCAGTGCCAAACAAAAAGTGTCCAAACAGTCAATGCTAGTCAGTGCTATCAAGTGTGACAGTAACAAAGTTAACTCACTATTGTCATTCTGAATGTGACCCATCACTTATCTCAATGTTGTCAGTTGAAACCCCCTCTGAAGCTGTTGTTAAGTGTAAACATGCCCTTCCATGTCGTGTCCACAGTGGTCCCTCTGCTGCTGCTGTTCTGTTACTGCGGGGGTCCCGGGGGTCTGCCGGGGGGCTTCACTGAAATGCCCTTCGACACCAAGTCCCACCTGATCGCCTACCACACCGAGGGCCAGGGGGAGAACACGGTAAGACTGGCTAACCTATTATTATTATTCTCTGCCTACACATACCAGTACGTAATGTCCTAGTATGAGCCAATAGCGGAAGGGGTTCAACGTCACATGATTCATTTGTTTGACTCGGCCAAAACCCGGACGTGTGTCTCAAAGAATATGATCATTGGCAGAATCGTGGAAACTTTACAATATGTGGCTGTCCCGTTTGAATTCTTCACAAGATCGGTGTTCGTTTTAATTAACTCCACTACAATACTTATGCGCTTTGACAAAAAAAAAAAGAAAAAAAAAAAATCCAATGGTGAAAGATGTGTTTTTTTTTTTAGTAGACACTCGTTTATCCACAGTGAACATTAAGCAAGGTAAACACAGAGAGAACCTGTAGTGCTATTATCCCTTTTATTATACAGCAACTTGTATCAAGTTGTATGAATGTATTAATTATTGATTTGATTATGTTTTTTTCTTCTTCCCTGTAATAACTACCCTCTGATCCAAGTTCAAGCTTGTAGATGTGTTATTCTTTTGCCAGAAAGGCTAAGACATGCCCAGAGAAGGCAGAAATAAAAGGAGGCTGGTGTTCATGTAGTTAAACATCTAGCAGCAGAGTTCTGATGACTGCTGTGTTCAGGGTTTATCCTTTAAAACCCATTTAGAACGGGTACATATTATTGTGTATCATTATTTTATGCTTTAACTATTGAAAAACAGCAGATATACAAGCTCACAGCGCGGCACCGAGTGCCGCGCTGCGAGCTTGTAGATCTGCCATTTTTGAAAAATCGTGAAAATTAGAATTTTGACCCGAAGTGTCTTTTGAATCCCTCTAAGGTTTTTTGAAAAACCTCTGTTTCTATGTCAGCAATCTGGCAAGCCATCGTCAAAGAAAAGGTCCTTTTCACTTAACTGGAGCTCAGTTAGTCTGTTCTTGAGAGACTACTATGTCAGTGGTTCTCAAACCTTTTCATGTGAAGGACCCCCAAAATGATATTTATTTGGCCACGGACCCCCATCTCAAAATATTTAGTTCCAGGGACCACCCAGAAGCAAAATTTGATTTACAAACGTTCGCTTTAAAAGTACATATTCAAAGATTTGCACACATTTTCACGACTTTTTCAAAAAAACTCTGTGCCGCGCTGTGAGCTTGTATATCTGCTATTTTTCACTGGTTAAAGCATTCATTAATTCTAGGCCTAAATGGATTAAGACATGTTAAGACACAACAGCAGTAGAAATAAAAAGCCTGTGTGATTATTACAGCGTTATTTTTTTTTATAATCCTGAGATGATAAAAAGACATGTCTGAACCAACTTGTTTAATGTGACTTTCAAGGTTTTAGCCTGAGATCAAATAATGCTGTGATGTTTTTTTCTGGCATCAGACAGAATGTGGGAGTTGTGTTATCTATGTATTATATAATAGTTGTATTGTAATGCATCGTAATAATTTGTGCTGTCTTATTGGTGCTGTACGTGATAAGTGTAAGTGAACAAAGTTTCTTTGTTAAAATAAGTGTTTAAAGGGATATTCCACTTTCAACAGGGAAACAGTGGAAGGGCTTCTCTCCCCCCACACACCCATTGTAACTTCAAACTTCATTTTTGATAGATTCATTAAAAACACCCATTATTTTTTCTGGTGACTCATACTACCCTCCTAATACGTGAGCAGGCCGTGTTTTATCCATAACTTTTTCATTTATTTTTAATAATTATTTGGGAAAATGGAAAAAAATGTAATACAAAAAATAATTATTAAAAATAAACGAAACAAGTTATTGAAAAAGCACGGCCTGCTCACGTATTAGGAGGGTAGTATGAGTCACCAGAAAAATATAATGGGTGTTTTTAATGAATCTCTCATGGTTAAAATGAAGTTTGAAGTTACAATGGGTGTGTGTGGGGAGCGGCCCTGATAACATTTACATCAAATATCTAAATATTGAATCAAGCAAATTAAAGACTGTTCGGGGTGTTCATAAAAGCCTGATTAGATGATAAAATTACCAAAAGTTGTTTTTGAAACTATCCCTTTAATATCTCTATATTCCCACATCAATCATTGCATTGTTATTGTTCAGTAACAGGGCTCTCCCTGTCTGTCCAGCTCTTACGTAAACGGTTTCAGGTCAAATCCATCCATTCAGGAGGGAGAACTCACACAGGATGCAGGATAAACATGTTGATCAAATTGATAAAAGTAAATGAGCAGACAAAACTCCAGCTGATCTTCTCTGGGTTCTGATTGGATGAGATTTGTAACCCACCTGAACATTTATTTTATGTTTACTAAAGACCAGGAGAGATGTTACTGAAACAGACACTATTGCAATGATTATGATAATTCAATTTTATTGAATCATTTATTAGAAGTTTGCAGATTAAAAAAAAGTGCGTAAGTAGTTTCATGACAGCACAAATCACTGGTACACGGTCAACTAAAAAGATATCCTTGTAAGCTTTGTGGCTTATTTACACAGGAACCACTTTATGTATCTCATATAACATTGAAAGGCAGACGGATAGAACAGAATACTTTGCATAGGATAACATCATTTACAAAAGCAGAAAAATTGGGGGAAAAGGGGGGGGGGGGGGGGGTGGAAACATGGGGGCTTAATCTATTTACAAGTATCGAGTAGCAGCCGTCTGAAGGTGACTTTTCAGACCAATTTTGAAGGAGGCTTTAACAAAATACTGCACCTTTGAGCCTTTTTTCACCCCTGTCTTTGCCACAGGAAGTGCCGCTGGTCCAGATCGTCCAGACAGACGCGGTGCAGTCGCAGTCCACCATGGGTGGCATGGGTGGCATGGGTGGCATGCAACAGACCGTCAACATGTCCGAGGTGCAGAACTGCATGGCGGATGCCTACAACAACGGCTACATGGTCGACTATGGAATGCAGCAGAGCACGGGAATGGGAATGGGCATGGCCAACGGGATGGGCATGGGCATGGCCAACGGGATGGGAATGGGCATGGCCAACGGGATGGGCATGGGCATGGGCAGCCATGACAGGTGGCAAGGTGGTCAGAGTGGTGTCTACTCGGAGTGGAGCGGAGAGGCCAGGGGAGTGTACGAGGGCATCGCCCTGCCCGACTTCTACCTGAGACAGTACTACGACCAGGTGAGGAATGATGATTGATTGATTGATTGATTGATTGATTGATTGATTGAAGACTTTATTAGAGTTTGCATAGGAAAGTTTCATGACAGTACAGTTCACTGGTACAAGGTCAACTAAAAGGATATCTCAAAAAAGCTTTTGAGCTTGTTTCAATTGGGGTCCTTTTTTAACTCATATAACACTGAATGACAGACAGACAGAACACAGTATGCAGAAGATATCATCAGAAAAAAAAACAGTTGTAAAACACAATGCTAAATAGAAAGGTCAGGATAGGCTTTGTTTTCTTTTACCATAGAGTTATAATATATCTAGACTTCTACCTGGGGCAGTACCACGACCGGGCGAGGAATGCACCAGGCTTCAAATACTTTCTACTCCACGCACGCCCTAAAGCGGCTCTCACATTTACAAACAGTAAACACAGTAGTAAATTCTGTAGAGTTTTTTCGTAACAGGTGTGACTTTTCTGCGGGGATTATTAGATTTACGAACTGAGAGTTAAAGTTCTGCTCTTGTTGAATAAGTACACGTGGTTCTCAAAGTGATATGGGCTCGGGGGACCCCCAGGGGGTCCTTGAGGCAGTTACAGGGGGGTCCCCCAGCAAAAGTTTGGTTTGACGTTCCTTTATTATTTCTCTTTTCCTTCCCTCACACAGAAGTCCAGCATGGCGGCGGACGGCGCGGCGGCCAAGGACAGCCTGCTGATGTACGACTACGAAGGCCAGGGCTCCCTGGCCGGCTCCGTGGGCTGCCACAGCTTCATGGAGGTAAGGATGAAAATGTCATGTTACTATTATTGTGACCAAAATAAATTGCGATTTACGATATTATAGTTTATTATTACCCGGCTTGTTTGGGAGCTTGATTCTGATTGGTCGAGCGCTGAAATCAGCGGTGAATTATGAGCGTATAATGACCGCTCCGCTCTATAATTCACCGCTGCCTAATCAAAGGCTCAGAGCAGCTGCTGCAGTCTGGATGTACTGCGTGGATTTAGTGCCGTATCCAACATGGCAGCCATGTAAACAAACACACAGCGACATTTACAACCAAACGTTGCTCTGAAAAATGTTTTAAAAACCATTTGAGGCGATAAATAGACGGAAAATGGATTCTATTTGACCAGCACATCCTTTTTTTCCAAGGCGACCGTGTTGCGCTCAGGGGGACGCACTTTCAGCCGTCTGTAAACAAGGAAATACTTTGTTTTGATTTTAGTTTTGAGTCAAATTATGAATTGTATGTATTAGCCGGGTAATAAGTGCTATAAGGTCTTGCTGCTTGGTCATTATGGCTTATATGGACACTTCGGGCTGATAATTCCCCTCGGCTCCGCCTCGTGGAATTATCACCCCGTCGTGTCCATATAAGACCTTATCGCATACTTATAACGCCCATTATCCTGGGGAAACATTTTCCAAAAAAATGCAGATCTACGCGTTGTGAGCTTGTAGATCGGCTATTTTATTGGCAAAGAGATTTGGTAGAGAGTGGAAAAAAGACTCTATTGAGTCTGTTATTTCCAGGTTTGTTTTACCAATTATAGAGGGTTAAAATGGTACCGGATATGCAGCTCGGCAAATAAAGAGGTGAATTGATCCCCGTGCACGACGGAGGACGATTTCACGATAATAATATAATAATAATAATAATCTTTATTTGTATAGCACTTTTTAAGAGCAGAGTCACAAAGTGCTTGACAGAGGAAACATTAATACAAAGAATCAGCAATACAAATGCAATAAAAACACAACATTATAACACATCACAGGGTCGTAGTGATACTAGTAATCGTAATAAAACTAATAGTAATAATAAAAGAAGTAGTATAGAAAATTTGTAATAAGGCAGAGATTAAAATCAGGAGTGCTAAGGGTTGAAGGCAATTCTGTAGAGGTGGGTTTTCAGCAGGGATTTAAACCGGGGGAGAGATTCAGCGAACCTTATCTCTACGGGTAGGGAGTTCCAGATAGTTGGGGCTCTGAAGGAAAACGCACGTTCACCCCTTGTAACGTAATTGCAGGTAGGCACGATTAACAGACCTTTGTCTGAAGATCTGAGTGTACGTGAAGGCACATAAGGCTCGAGTAGTTCTGAGATGTAGGACGGTGCGAGGCCGGATATGGCCTTGTAGGTGATTAGTGCAATTTTAAATTCAATTCTAAACGAGATGGGCAACCAGTGCAGGGAGGCTAAAACGGGTGTTATGTGGTCAAATTTTCTAGTGCCAGTTAGAAGCCGTGCAGCTGCATTTTGAATGAGCTGCAGGCGGTGGATTGATTTATTGGAGAGACAGGAAAAAAGGGCATTGCAGTAATCGAGGCGTGAGTATATGAAGGCATGTATGACCTTTGTGAGATCGGGGGTGGACAAGAAGGATTTGATCTTGACTATGTTCCTAAGGTGATAGAAGGAGGTTTGGACAACCTTCTTAACATGGGTTTCGAGGGAGAGGTCAGGATCTAGGACTACGCCTAGATTTCTGACTGTGGTTTGTAGGTTAGGAAGTAATGGTCCAAGGATGTTCTTTATGGGGGTTAAGTCTTGGGGCGGATTAAATACCAGGACTTCACATTTTGCATCGTTGAGCTGGAGAAAATTATCAGACATCCAACTTTTAATGTCGGCTAGACAGGAATGGAGGTTGGCTATACTGCTGAGGTTGTCTTCTGGGCTGATGGGCAGATACAGCTGAGTATCATCAGCATAGCAGTGGAAATTTATGTTGTGGCCACGTATTATGTTTCCCAGGGGTAATAGGTACAGGGAGAAGAGGATGGGGCCTAGAATAGAGCCCTGGGGGACTCCGCAGTGTAATGGGGCTTGGGATGAGGTGGACTCGCCGATCCGGACAGAAAAATATCTGTCGGTCAGGTAAGATTTAAACCATTTAAGGGCGGTGCCTGAAATGCCCACGCACTTCTCCAGGCGGTCAATAAGGACAGCATGGTCAAGGGTGTCAAAGGCTGCTGTCAGGTCCAATAGGACGAGGATGGACGACTTACCAATATCGGCAGCCACAAGGAGGTCATTAACGACCCTCACGAGGGCAGTTTCCGTGCTGTGAAGGGCACGGAAACCTGATTGAAATTTCTCAAAAAGGTTGTCGCCACTAAGATGGCTGATGAGCTGAGTAAAGACAACCTTCTCCAGCACCTTCGAAAGAAAGGGTAATTTTGAGATCGGCCTGTAGCTGCTCAGAGCGGAGGTGTCAAGGTTGGATTTTTTGAGAATCGGGGAGACCAGAGCCATTTTGAAGTATGGAGGAACCGAGCCAGAGGACAGGGAGCTATTAACAACTGACAGGATGTGAGGGGCGACAGTGGGCAGAATCTCTTTGAGGAGGGTGGTGGGGATAATATCTAGGGGACAGGAGGACGATTTAATTTGTCCGATGATGTTCAGGATAGTAGGAAGGGATATTTGAGAGAAGGAGGGAAAGGAGAATGAAGTTGCTATGCAATTAGGATTGGGCACTGATGGTATGGTCTGTGTGGTCATCAGCTGCGACCGGATGGAGTTGATTTTGTCAGTAAAGAAATTTAGAAATTGTTCACATCGTTCAGGGGAGGCTAGTAGGTTAGGGTTTTGAGGGGGTCCAACTACCTGTTCTATGGTTTTGAATAGGGTGCGGGAGTTCTGGTAGTTTTCGGAAATTAGTTTGGAGAAATATTGTGAACGTGCAGTTGAGACTGCCTCATTATAGCCCTTCAGAAGGTCTTTCAGGCTTTCATAAAAAACAAGTAGTTTGGAGGTCCTCCATCTCCGTTCAGTTTTCCTTAGTTCCCTTCGTAGGGCCCTAGTCTGGTCATTTAGCCAAGGGGAGACTTTTTTGGACGAGTGAGTCTGTTTTTTAAATGGGGCTACTACATCGAGTGTGGTTTGACAGATGGTGTTAAAGTGAGTAAGCTGATGGTTGGTGGAGTCATATGCAACTGGGACATTTGTGGAGGAGCTAAAAAGAGAACTAAATTTATTGGCAGTTAAGGGGTTGATGATGCGAGAGCGGGTAGGGGCTGGGGGTGCCGTGGGGGGAGGGAGGGTAAGTGCATTAAAAACAACGGTATAATGGTCCGATACGCCCAATCGGCTCGTATCCACATTTGTGATGTTAGCCCCAGAGGTCAATACCAGGTCCAGTGTATGTCCCCTATCATGTGTGGGTCCAGTCGGGTGAACATAAAAATCGAAGGATTCCACAAGAGTGGTGAATTCCCTTGCGAAAACATTACTGGGGCAACATATATGAGTGTTGAAATCACCCAGGAGAATGACGCTCTCGTATTTAGGCATGGCGGTTAATAGTAGCTCAGAGAATTCAGTAATAAATGAAGCATTTGGTTTGGGAGGGCGGTACACTAAAATAAACAGGGTAGACTGCTGCTTGATGGAGAAGGCCAGGTGCTCAAATGAATTAAACTCTCCAAATGAGACAGAAGTACACGTAAAAATAGAATTGTAAATAATAGCAACTCCTCCCCCGCGACTGGAGAGTCTGGATTTCTGTAAATAGGAGTGGGTGGGAGGAGAAGCTGCATTTAATAGGCTAAAATCATTTTTTAACCATGTCTCTGTGAGTAGGAGAATATCAATGTGATTCGAGGTTATGTAGTCATTGCAAGTGAATTGTTTGTTATTGAGTGACCTGATATTCAATAGTGCAAGTTTAACATTGTTGGAGAGTCTTTGTGGTGAGGGGGGGGCAAAAGTCAGCTTTCGAAGGTTACGGGGATCTGCTCCATCTTGATGGTGGGATTGTGTTTTCCTAGGTCGCTGAGTAGTTAAAACAGGGATGAATGGGAGAATCGGGTCTATAAAGGTACTATGAGGGGAGATGACAGTGGTGGGTAATATGGAAACAATAGCAGACGGTCCGCCCGGCCAGTAGGGGGCAGTAGAGGGGCAATGAACGCTTGCTTGGATCTGACCGGAAGTGGTCATGGTGTGGATGGCCGGGTCAGACGGAGTAGCGAGTCAGTTCTATCGGTTAGAACTGATAACACTTAAAGGAGTAGTTCACCCTCAAAATGACTTTTTTTCTTTTGATTACTCAACCCATGGAGACTTGAGTTCAATAACATGTTTTTGTTTTTGCCACATTCCTAAGCCAATAATTTGATTATAATAAATGTACCCCCATTGTTTCCGGATGGAGACCTGGATGCATTTGGGTCCCTATCCGGATTCAATGGGCCAACAAAGAGTCTCCTCAAATTATTGGCTTAGGAATGCGACAAAAACTAAATAATGATATTGAATTCAAGTCTCCATGGGGTGTGTAACCGATAGAAAATACGTCATTTTGGGGGTGAACTACTCCTTTAAACTCCACGATACGATTATTGTGAGTGTTTTTCTTTTAAAATCACAATATACGATATTAAAACCTATTTAGGCCTAGAATTATTGAATGCTTTAACCAGTGAAAAATAACAGATATACAAGCTCACAGCGCGGCACCGAGTGCCGCGCTGCGAGCTTGTATATCTGCTATTTTTGAAAAAGTCGTGAAAATGTGTGCAAATCTTTGAATATATATTGTATATATTGTATTTTCAAAGCAAACGTTTGTAACTCAAATTTTTCTTTCGGGCCGGTCCCTGGAACTAAATATTTTGAGATGGGGGTCCGTGGCCAAATAGATATCATTTTGTATTTGGGGGACATGAAAAGGTTTGAGAACCACTGACATACAGTAGTAGTCTCTCAAGAACAGACTAACTGAGCTCCAGTTAAGTGAAAAGGACCTTTTCTTTGACGACGGCCGGCCAGATTGCTGACATAGAAACATAGGGTTTTTCAAAAAATCGTTGAAGGATTCAAAAGACACTTATAGAATCGGGTCAAAATTCTAATTTTCACGATTTTTCAAAAATAGCAGATCTACAAGCTCACAGCGCGGCACTCGGTGCCGCGCTGTGAGCTTGTATATCTGCTATTTTTCAATAGTTAAAGCATAAAATAATGATACACAATAATGTGTACCCGTTCTATTTAACGATTATCACCCCATCCCTCTATGAAGGCTGACGACGACCTCCGCTTCCTGGACGACCTGGGGCCCAAGTTCAAGACCCTGGCCGAGGTGTGTAACAGCGGAGGAGGCGGGGTGAAGACGCAGACCAGGACCAGCGAGGTGCGGCGGAACGTCAGCTTCCCGGACCTCCTGGACCGCGACGCCGTGTCCTCGGCCACCACGGCTGCCTCCGTGGCCACCGCGTCGTCCAGCGTGGGGTCCAGCAGCCAGCCGGACCTCAGCCGCCCCACGGCCCCCCAGCAGCAGCACAGCACCTTCACCCAGCAGCGCACTGAGAGGACGCTGCTCAGCGACTACGCCGACGGTTTTGCCCACGGTTAGTATAGTTTGTTTTTAAAACAATAATAACTTTTATAATAAGCACTTATTGTAAAAGTTTGTGCATCAAAGCACTTTTCAAAACATGAGTTACAAAGTGCTGAACAAGTGATTTGTTTTTTTTATCTTTGTTTCATTTCAACTTTAAAATTTCAGTTTAATTTAATTCCCTTTTAAAGGGCTAGTTTTTATTTGAGTTTTTGAAGGCTTGGTTTTAGATTTAATATGGATTAGTCAGGGGTGAAATTCTAAAAATTGTGTGAAACACTGTGTAAATAGCAGATCTACAATCTTGATCAATTGAGAGTTTAATTTAACAATCCACAAAATGGTGATACATAACAATACAAAAGCCTTGTTTCCATTTCAAACAAGTGGACAAAGCAAAATGAAAAAAAAAAAAAATAATAATAATATTGTCAAAGTCAAGTTTAAGTTATTTAGTTTTAGTTTGTGTTGCAAAAAAAACACAATACAGCTTTAGTTAGTTCTCGTTTCTTAGCAAAACTTTCAGTTGTTTCAGTTGTGTTTCAAAATGTTTTATTTTTCAATTCTAGTTTTTCATTATTTCGCTAATTTCAGTTAAAGGAGCTATAGTCAACTTTTTCATTGTAGGGCCGACACGTTGTTTACATCCTAGTCTATAGACTACAATGTAAACAAAGTGTCGGTCTGACAATGGCCAAAATGATTATTTTATCATTAGTTTACGCTTTTTGTGGTCATTTTTGAATAGAAAACACATATATGAAGCTTATTTTTATTTTAGCATCAGTTTTTCAAGAAAAAGTTGACTATAGCTCCTTTAACTACAACAATAACCCCGGTACTTCTGCCGACAGCCTCGACGACGATGAAGAAGCAAGAGGTCAACTTGGCGCCCCCTAGCGGCCAGACCCTGCTCCTGCACCAGCACCAGCAGCAGCAGCCCGTCTACTACGCCGTGCAGCAGCCCATGCACTACATCGTGCAGCCGCAGATGCAGCTGCAGAACCAGACCATTCTGCTGGCCGAGGCTCCTCCCAACGCCACCGCCAACATGCAGGGGATGTTCCTGGTCAACGGCCCCGCCCCCACCGTCCTGGGACAGCAGCAGCAGGGGGGCGTGGTTTACCTGGATAGCAGCGGAGGCCAGGTACTGGTACTGCACTGACGAGTAGTATTATAAACCAGCAATACTGCAATGCAGAAACACTCACTCAATTTGAAATGAGTACAAAAGTATTGGTATACCTATTGGTATAAGTAGGCCTACTTAAAGGAGCTATAGTCAACTTTTTCTTGAAAAACGGATGCTAAAATAAAAATAATGTTTCGAAAGTATTTTATAAATAGATAAGCTTTATATATGTGTTTCAATTAAAAAATGACCACAAAAAGCGTAAAATAATGATAAAATAATCATTTTGGCCATTGTCGGGCCGACACTTTGTTTACATCCTAGTGTAACACTATCAAAGAATAGACTAGAATGTAAACAAAGTATCGGTTCGACAATGTCCAAAATGATTATTTGATCATTATTTTACGCTTTTTGTGGTCATTTTTTAATTGAAACACATATATGAAGTTTTGATTATGAAATATTTTCGAAACAGTATTTCTATTTTAGCATCCGTTTTTCAAGAAAAAGTTGACTATAGCTCCTTTAACTATAAAATAATAGCAGATCTACAAGCTCACAGCTCCTTTAAAGTACAAAAGTAGAAAGTACTCATGTGCAGAATGCCCCATTTCAGAAGTTTTCAAATGTATACAAATAGAGAAACGAAGCCATGTCGTCATTTGTGCGTAATGGCGCCCTCTAGGGGGTTCATGCTGGTATTGTTTTGTATTCAAATCGCCATTGAGAGATTTGCGTTTGCTGCATATAAGAACTGTGTTAAAAATATAAACACACCATGTGCGCGTTTCTGTCAGCGGGGGGGGTTCTGCATAGTTTATGATATTCATTCATATCTGATATAGCCTGTTGTCAGAGAAAATGTAATCAATGCTGTCCTAAATGTTGGAAACTACAGAGAGACACTCGTGTCTGGGACAGACTGTCGCTGAGAGCATGTCCGCGCACATGGTGTGTTTATATTTTTAACACAGACCTTATATGCGGCGTTCGCAGAATCCCCTATGGCGATTTGAATACAAAACAATACCAGCATGAACCCCGTAGAGGGCGACATTTCACGCCATTTCACGGAAGTGACATCACACTTCGCTGCTGAATAGTAACTCGTTTGAAAAGAGCGGATTTTGAGCAGAAGCTCAAAATCTTTTTTGTGTAATAATAATCAACCTGCAAAGTAACTAGTAACTAAAGTTTTCAAATAAATGTAGTGGAGTGAAAGTACAATATTTGGGTTCCAAGATGTAGTGGAGTAGAAGTAAAAGTTTTGGCAATTGGAAATACTCAATACTCAGTACAATTTTTTATATTTTATTTAATATTGTATGCTTTCACTATTGAAAAATAGCAGATATACAAGCTCACAGATCTGCTATTTTTGAAAAATCGTGTAAATTAGAATTTTGACCCGATTCTATAAGTGTCTTTTGAATCCTTCTAAGATTTTTTGAAAAACCTATGTTTCTATGTCAGCAATCTGGCCAGCCATCGTCAAAGAAAAGGTCCTTTTCACTTAAATGGAGCTCAGTTAGTCTGTTGTTGAGAGACTACTATGTCAGTGGTTCTCAAACCTTTTCATGCGAAGGACCCCCAAAATGATATTTATTTGGACCCGCATCTCAAAATATCTAGTTCCAGGGACCACCCAGAAGCAAAATTTGAATTACAAACGTTCGCTTTGAAAATACACTGTATATTCAAAGATTTGCACACATTTTCAAAACTTTTTCAAAAATAGCAGATCTACAAGCTCGCAGCGCGGCATTCGGTGCCGCGCTGTGAGCTTGTATATCTGCTGTTTTTCACCGGTCAAAGCATTCAATAATTCTAGGCCTAAATGGTTTGTTAAGACTAAATCAAAATGAATACTGTCATCTATCTCTCCATCTCTCCAGGTCCCCATGCAGGTGATCCACCAGGGCGCCACGCTGCAGCGAGGAGGCACTCTTTCGGGCTCGCAGGGCGTGCTGATCATGGAGGGTCATCCTCAGCAGGGAGGAGGGGGAGGGGTCTCTCAGCTCATCCAGGAGGCGGGGGGAGGAGCTACCCTGCAGCAGCAGAGGAGTGCCGGAGGAGGCTCCTCCTCCTCACACAGGGTCACCATGACCACCAGCTCCTTCAGCGCCGGCTCGCAGGGCCTCGGCGGCGGCGGCGGCCCGGCGGCGCCATCGGCAGGGTTCTCCGCGAGCAGCCTAGGCCCCGCCCCCCTCCCTGTCCCCTCCCCCCGCAAGGTGGTGGTGCAGGAGAAACGGGTGGTGAGGCAGCAGGAGTTCACAGAATGAACCAAACAGGATTCTTCCTCTTTTCCTCTCGACGCGACCGGTTTAAAAACAACGACACAGAAAAAGACATAATAGAGGGTATGTGCGTGACATCATCATCATCATACCCGGAAGTTGTGCGGCAACGCCTACCGAGTGGCAAAATACTACTTTCTGGCCTTGACAGCACATACATCCAAACAGAAAAGTCCTATCTGACCCGACTTTGCCACTCGATTTGCGACTGGTCGCATGCCCCGAGCATTTGGTGTTAACATTGGGTGCTTTAATAGTTCATTATTTAGATACCTTCTGTCTGGGTTTTTCCATTGATTGTACCTTATTATGAAGACCCACGGAAGCCACGACTGTGTACATGTTGTGGAAACTCACTATGTTGTAATATCGATCAACATGATTTCTTTCAAACGGAAAAGAAAAATTGTTACCGCGACTGTCTGTCACTTAGATACGGGCCGGTGAAAAAAAAAGAGTTTCTCGGATTTTGAGGTTGTCGGGGGTGTTGTTGTTGTTGTTGTTGGGGTTTTTAGTTAAATTTGTATTTTTTTCAGTCAAATGTTTCTGGATGCTGGCTGGTCTTCTGCCTGCTGGCACGGCGTTCTGTCTGTGACTTTTTGGACGTTAGAAAAGCTGTTAAACTCAGCGTGTCTCAGTCTGTTCTTTTTTTTTCTTATAATTTTTATCCCACGATTTTTGTAACCCATTTTCACCCAGTGTCAATTGCCTATGTAATCCTGGGCTCGCCTGGGGAGACAACGGACTGACCTCATGCTTCCTTCTATGCATGAGGAGTCCAAGTTGCTTCTTTCCATCTGACAGGGGAGATTTCCCCGGTTTGGACGTAGCGCGTGGAAGGAACACGTTATTCCAACCAGTTCCTTTTCCCCTCCATCAGGCGCCTCGGCTGGCCAGGGGGAGGCATTATTGAGACCAGGATTACTGCATGTTTTTGTGAGGGTATCAACCCTAGGAGACACGGGGAGAACATGCAAACTCCTCTCTCAGTCTGTTCTGTTTGTGTTGGTGGTGGGCGCCTTGAAGCCGCTCGGCGGAGAATGCAGCCTCTTGTGTGCGTGCACGCACGAACGCACGCACTCACTCACTCACTCACTCACTCACTCACTCACTCACTCACTCACTCACTCACTCACTCACTCACTCACACACACACACACACACACACACACACACACACACACACACACACACACACACACACACACACTGCTGAATCATAAGGGACCGCTCAGATCTGCTTTTAATCCTCTGTGGTTATAATCACTCAAGTCCTATTTTATAATGTGGCTTTGTTGTTTTTTGTTCTGTTTTTTTAAACTGTGTAACATTTTTGAGAAGATTTGGGACCTCAGGGTGAAAGTGGTTTAACCATGAATTGTTGTTCTCTTAGCGTTTTGTCTCTGTACGATGGAAACCTCATGTCTGAAACTGTTACAAACATAGCAGATCTTCAAGCTCAAAACTCAATAAATATGGAGATTCTTGATTCATCTGTAAGCTTGCTTTTCTTTATAAATACAAAAGGTTGTACATTTGAACATAATTGAGCAAACAAGCAATTAAAAATCCTGATATTAGTATCACTACTGTCTTCCTGAAACCCCACGACAGATTGTAAAGATAATTAGTAGTGGTCATCATGTATACCAAATATACGAATTTTAGTATGATGGTTATGAATCATGGCTCTCGTTTTGAATTACAGAGAGTATAGGGAGCGGATCCTAACCGCTCTACAAACTCAAATCCCTACACTTTCATCCATGTCGGGTTTCAGTATGTCTGTGGATTTTGTAAATATTGAACTAGTGCAAAAGTATTAACGAGTGACAATGACTAAATAATAACTACATTGGAATCCAGATTTTGACATACGGTACAAGGTTTGCATCCGTAAAGTAGTAAAGTAATACTAACTTTTTGCTGTTTGAGAGTGCATGATGTCTGTCTGTCTGTCTGTCTGACTGTCTGTCTGTCTGCCTGCCTGTCTGTTGTATTGCTGGTTACTATTTTATATATTTTTTATTTAAATGTGACTTTAGAGCAGTATCGTGTAATCTATAAAAAAAAGAAAAACATGATTCATACTGTTATGCAATGTTTTCTAATAAATTTGAAGGTTGGAGGTTGTGAAAGCAAGAGTATTTTATTTTTATGCCCTTCATTTGTTAAATTGTGAACTTGAACTTGTTTCCCAAGCATGCCTGCATGCAGAAGCACTGAAGATTTGACAGTGTAGATTGGGGACCCAGACATAAAAGATTTGAATAAAATGGAGGTCTGTGGCCACAGTGGGGGTCCTTGTAATTAGACTTGAGGCCAATTCTAAAAATCCTAAGTAGATGTACAGTATAGGTCAGGTGTATTCAACAACAGGGGGTCCGGGACTCCTAGGGGGTCCTCGGAGTTACTACAGGGGGTCCGCCAAATCATTGCGTGTTGTTGTTGGGGAACATCAGCCGAATGTAGCAGATCTACAAGCTCACTGCTCGCCCCGGATCGGATCGATGTGCGTGTGTAGACCTTTAATTCCTTCCAAAGTTTGTGTGCGCGACCTGACGGTCGCTTATCTCCCGATATAGGGTGTCATACTGGTAATCAGTGGTTCTGAAGTTGTATTTTGTTCCTTTTAACCAGGCAGGAATCAAACAATTATCCCTTTATCGACATCCTTCGACTGACTTTTAGGCCCAGTCAGAACATGCCAGAGCTGCACTGTTAGGCGCCTGCCTGCTATGAAGCATGATCTCACGCTTCTGGGGCGTGTTCGCTGACAGGGGGAGAGTCCAGGAATTTCATTGCTTAAAGGGGCATGAAAAAAAGAACTAGGCTGATTTTTTATTCAGGCTTGTTTTCAGGTTCAGGTTAAAATTAAGGTTATTAAAATAGCAAGAAAGCAATACAGCTGCAGCTAATAAAACTAATTCTGGGTGTGATAGATTTAGGTGTGCCCAGAGACATGGGTGTGGCACTGGGCGGGGGTGCAAGCATAATTCAAGGTTTCTTTTATTGTTACTTTGTGTGCCTACATTAGAGCACAGTTATTGGTTTTAGTTCCTTACAACCAAAGCAAAAATGAAACATGGACAATAGCCTTTTTTCCTATTTTGAGAGATGCCAATGCCGTGTGATACTGGAAATCTGTTTAGCTATAGATAAAGGGTGGGGTTTAGACGACGACTACTACGCAACCATAAATGCTTCCAACTATGAATTCGGTTAAATTTGTAACATTCAATGTCAAAGGCATAAACGGTCCAATAAAAAGAAAAAGGATCTACTCTTATTTGAAAAAAATTAATGCGGACATTGTATTCTTACAAGAAACACACCTTTCTGATGCAGAGCACAAAAAACTCAAGAGAGAATGGGTGGGTCAAGTGGTTGCATCCTCCTTTAATACAAGATCACGGGGAACTGCAATCCTTATAAATAAAAATGTTCCTTTTACGATCACAAAACAGATACTTGACCCCACAGGCAGATTTGTGTTTGTGGAGGGACAAATGTACTCTGAACATTGGTCATTATTGAACATTTACGCCCCTAACTTCGATGACCCCTCCTTTATCCAAAATATTTTTCTTCATATAGCACAAGCATCTGGCGTGCTCTTAATTGGAGGAGATTGGAATTTCTGTTTGGATAATGTACTGGACCGTTCCTCTGATAAGCCACTACCCCTCACTAAAGCCGCTAAATCAACAATTTCCTTTATGAGTGACTTTAATCTGATTGACATTTGGAGAAGGTTACACCCAGGTGATAGGGATTACTCTTTTTACTCACCACCTCATGGCACTCATTCACGTATCGATAATTTTTTGCTATCTTCCCTCCAATGACACAGAGTGTTAGATGCTCAGTACCTTCCCCGATTACTGAGCGACCACTCCCCTTTGACTCTGTCCATCTCTATGCCCAACAAGGCTAAAATATCTTATAGATGGAGATTTAATGCCACACTTCTTAAGCAACCAGACTTTAAAGACTTTATTAAGGAACAAATAACCTTTTTTACATTAACAAATAAAGACACTGCCCCTAATAGTTTTATCTATTGGGACACGCTTAAGGCCTACCTACGGGGGCAAATCATTTCTTATACAAAGGCATTGAAGAAGAAAAGCGGTGCTGAACTAAATTCCATTGAATCAGAAATTCAGAAACTTGAGAAAATTTACCAGAGAACTCCAAGTAAAGACTTGTATAGAAAATTGATAAACGAAAAGGTTAAATATAACAACTTGAATACATACCAAATTGAAAAATCTATGATAAAATCAAAACAAAGATATTATGAACTAGGGGAAAAAGCCGGTAAAGTGCTGGCTTGGCAGTTAAAAAGGGAAGAAAGCAAGAGATTAATCAACGAAATTGAGTTAACAACCGGCAGAATATCAAACAACCCTGATGAGATTAATCAAGCCTTTAAAATTTTCTATACAGACCTATATACAGCTCAACCAAATGGTGATACACCGGAAATAGATTCGTTTCTTTCCCCACTTAATCTTCCATGTTTATCTGATAGAGAGAGAGAGTTCATGAGTAGCCCTTTCTCAAGCAATGAAATAATCAAAGCCATTAACTCCCTACCTTCAAATAAATCTCCAGGAGAAGATGGTTTCCCCCCCGAGTTCTATAAAGAATTTCAAGACCTTTTAATTTCACCATTATTGGATGTTCTTAACTTGGCTAGGGAAGAGAAACGGTTTCCGGACTCATTCTCACAAGCTATTATATCAGTCATCCATAAACCTGGGAAAGACCCATTGAAATGCGCTTCCTACAGGCCAATTTCTCTTCTGAATACAGATTACAAAATAGTAACAAAAATGACCTCTAAGCGACTCGAGAAAATTCTTCCAAATCTTATTAACCCAGATCAAACAGGATTTATTCCTAATAGGCTCTCTTCTAATAACTTCAGACGCTTCTTCAATGTCTTGCATTTTGCCCAAAAGCGCAATATACCCAGTATTGCACTAGCACTTGATGCGGAAAAAGCATTTGATAGGTTAGAATGGCCTTATCTCTTTAAAGTACTGGAAAAATTTGGTTTTGACAGCTTATTTGTTGACTTGATAAAATCACTGTATAGATCTCCTAAGGCCAAGATTACAGTTAATGGGACTACTTCAGACTCCTTTTCAATATTCAGAGGTAATAGACAGGGCTGCCCGGCTAGTCCAGCCCTCTTCACGCTCGCTCTCGAGCCATTGGCAGAAGCTATAAGAGCTAACCCAAATATATGTGGTTTTGAAATAGGTCCTCATACGCACAAAATATCACTCTTTGCAGATGACATTCTCCTCTTTTTAACAAATATGGAAAGTTCACTCTCCCACTTAGTACAAACGCTAGATATATATAGTTCCATCTCCGGATATAAGATTAACCTGGAGAAGAGTGAAATGTTACCCTTATCAGATTCTAACTACGATACTATTCAACAGAGATTTCCTTTTAGGTGGTCACCTACAGGGATTAAATACTTGGGAATATTGGTGAACAAGGATCTGGGGAACCTATATAAATTAAATATACAGCCACTTTTTCATAAAGTTGAGGAAGACCTAAAAAGATGGATGAATCTCCCCCTTACCTTATTAGGCCGAATTAACGCTATTAAAATGAATATATTACCAAAGTTTATGTATATTTTCCAATCCCTCCCAATTCATGTTCCTTCTGCTTTCTTTTCTTCATTAGATAAATTGATCAGACGCTACATTTGGCAAGGTAAATCTCCAAGAGTAGCTTTAGATAAACTTACTCTAGAATACGCAGAAGGAGGACTGAAACTTCCGAATTTCAGATTGTATTATTTGGCGGCTCAAACAAGATATTTGGCCCAGATGTTCAATAATGACCCTTCACTTTCATGGCTGAGCATGGAGAAATGGGATCTCAATGAAGAAAATTTATCTGAGATGGTATACAAATGGGATGAAAAAAACATCAAAACTACCACAAAAAACCCCTTCATTATCCATACGCTTCAAATCTGGTCTAAAATACAAAAAATTAGTGGGAGAAAGGGTTTCCTATCCCCCAAAACCCCCTTATGGGGCAATAGATCCATCCCTATTCTATACCAAAATAGACACTTTGAAACCTGGCCCGAACAGGGTATTACTCATTTGGAACATTGTTACTTAGATGGAACATTTATGACTTTCCAACAATTAAAACAGAAATATAACCTGCCCGATAGAGACTTTTTTAAATACCTACAATTACGAAATTTTATAAGAACCAATTGTCAAGAACAATGGAAACTCCCGGAGATGTCACCAATTGAGGCCCTCTTTCACAACGCTCAAATAATGATTGGAACCATTTCTAAGGTGTACAGTGCTCTGTTAGCGTCCCAGCCAATTATAGGACTGGATAGGTCAAGAAATAGATGGGAGAGGGACTTGGATAAAGAGATCGACCCAGATGTATGGAGAAGTCTATGTAAAAAGGGTACCACATGTACACTTAACTCTAGATATAGACTAACTCAGTTCAATTTTATACACCAAACATATCTGACCCCGTCAAAATTACACAGATACAACCCCACCATTTCACATCTCTGCTTCAGATGCGGGACAGCAGAAGGCACTTTCCTACATTCCACCTGGTACTGCCATAAATTACAGCCCTTTTGGCAGAAAATATGTGATGTATTATCAGCAATCCATGGGATCACATTCCCAGCAGAGCCAGAGGTATGCCTGCTGGGAAACTTTTCAAACATCAATCTTTCAATATATGCTACTAAGCTCACAGAAATTTTATTGGCCATTGCCAAAAAATGCATAACAATGAATTGGAAATCTGAACAATCCTTGCCAATCGGGCTGTGGTTTACACAAGTAAATAGCTGTATACCCTTAGAGAAAATAACGTACTCCTCAAGAAACAATATACTCATGTTCTACAGGATCTGGCAACCCTTTCTCACCTACCTGGAAAATTTACCACCCCATATGATTGACCACTTGTAGTATGCCTTTCCCCACCCCTTTAATAATAATATTCTTAATAATATTATATATTACCACGAAACAGATAAAGTGCCACAATGGCAAAGACGGTATCTCTCTCTCTCAAAAAATAAAAAGAACACATTTTTCTTTTCAACAACTTATTATTATTTTTGTATTGTTTTGTTTTTAGTTCTGTATGTCAAGTCAATTTAATTTATTTCATGATTTGAATTTTTATTTTTCCCTACTTTTAAGTGTATGTTACATGTATGTCAATGTTTACTATGTGTACTGTTTGTATATTGTCTTCTGTGTTTGTGTGTCAAAAAATGGAAAAAACCCCAAAAATAAAATATTAAAAAAAAAAAAATAGTCTTAATCTAACAAAGCAATTTGATTATTTGCATTTGTGTTGCTTACATCGATGTACTATAAGGTCAGCCTTATGTGGCCTGTCTCCCATGTTTTTACCCTGCTGTAGTTTTAACATGAGCTGGAAAAACAAACTACAAAAGCAGCCTATACACGTCCATCCCCCCCCCCCCCCCAAAAGGGCTCAATACACTCTGCTGTGAGGGTTGTTGTCGCACACTGAAAATAGCAGATCTACAAGGTCACAACGTATGTGCCGCACACTGAAAATAGCAGATCTACAAGGTCACAACGTATGTGCTGCACTGCAACTCTATGAGCATTTAGTGGTTAAATGATGAGTGGCTGAGTCGGATAGAAAGGCCGCCTGGGACATAGAAAGGCCGCCTGGGACATGAAAGGTCCCGTGTTCAATTGCCGCCCGGCCCCGGCAACGTGTCCCTGAGCAAGACACGTAAACCCCTAACCGCTCCCCTCCTGAGTCCTGTGCTCAAGTCTGATCAGATCAAAATGTATTAACCTTGTAGATCGTCTAGTTTTGGTTTGGTGAGAAGCATCCTGTATAGAGCATCGCAGTGGAAGTGGTTTACTGGTGCCACTTAAAAATCGTCATTCATTTTCCCCATAGACTTTTACAAAAATATTTATTACAATTATGTTAAGCCTAGAACCAAGCCATCCAGGATGGCAGTGAATCATGACCATACAACCTTTGTTTCTATGAAAAGAACATTTTGAAAATCGCTAAACAAAGGGTAGTTATTAAATGTAGTATATCAAATAATGTAATATTAAAATATATTTTCACATAGGATCAAAGGTTTTATGGTCATGATTCACTGCCATCCTGGATGACTTGGTTCTAAGCTTAACATAAATGTTTTTGTAAAAGTCTATGGGGAAAATGAATGGCGATTTTTAAGTGGCACCAGTAAACCACTTCTGCTGCGATGCTCTATAGGATTCTAATAGAAAAAAATCCTATAGTATTCTATTTGAAATGTGGAAAATCCCATAGGATTGTTATAGGGGTAACTCCCCCATGAGAGTCTGTTCCAACGTGTGTTACTGCTACAGTAGTTGGGACAGAAAACCACTCTACTTCTCTGTTCCTACGAACTTCCTGGTGCTCAGTAACAGTGTAAATAAATCACACAGGAATCATCTGCCTTCTGAAACTCTCCCACTGTGTTTATAAATAAAGACATTAAATGTCCCACAACGGTGACCTAACCACAGCTTTATATGAAACCACCGGTTCAGCCTGTCCTGTAGCTTCTGTGTATGTCAGCCTCTCTCTCTCTCTCTCTCTCTCTCTCTCCCTCTCTCTCTCTCTCTCTCTCTCTCAGACTTAGTTCTCAAATGGCACATGCACCTCTCAGGTGGCATGCATGCACACACAAGCATGCACGCACACCAGCATGACACACACACGCACGCACGCACGCACGCACGCACGCACACACACACACACACACACACACACACACACACACACACACACACACACACACACACACACACACACACACCACGCATGACAGAGAAATCTGCTTTGTGATCTGTGGATGACGTCGAGTTGACCTTTGTTGGTCTGTCAAACATAGATATGTTTGCTTTATGATACTGTAGCAATAATCATTGCTGTAGAGCAGTGTTTACCAACCACTGTGCCACGGACCTTTGAGCCTTTGAGATGCTTTTGGGTTCTCTTTGAACTGTAAAATAATATAAGAAAGAGGCACACATTTTAGGCATGTATAGGCCTATATAGCTGACAAAATTGGAACTGGAGCACAGGCTGATAAATGATGAAGAGATTTAAACTTTAAACTCTTTGGTACAGTAAACTGATCACTGCCTACTATACTAGAACTGTTTGTTGTGATCAGTCATAACCACATGAACACTATATCGTCCCTATTCTGGGGTGAGCGTTGTGACGTGTTCTGAGCTTGTAGATCGGCTGTTCGCCTGGTACAGAGCCCCAAGGTATTCTGGTCACCAACTGTAGTTATAGGGTCTAATTGCTGTTGTTGTCTGTTATTGATAATACAGAATTCTTATCTCTTTTCTCATCTGTATTTGTCTTTGTGCACCTTATTTTTTGGCTCTTTTTGGGTCTTACATGGACATTCCTTGCCTTGGTGAAATAGGCTACTGCATGTGGTGTTCATTTCATTCCACTATCCAGCCTTTTTAACGGTTCCCCGGTGGGTCGGTAAAGTTCTTATCGTCGCAGTCCTCCTCTAAGTGATAACAGACGCTGTCGATAATGTTGCACCATCAGCACGAAAATAAACAGCGCTGCTGCATTTGAATGCAGTGTTAAAAACAACTCAACTGTTAGACAGTGATGATGTGTTATTATGGTGAAATGAGATTTTTTCTGCATGTATTCACAATGTACTCCACAGATATACCAGACATGATCCATGATGCCCATTTAGACAGAATTAAGTTAGACACTAAAAAGTCCAATATTTTATTTTCCCTTCACAACACCTAAAAACAACTAAAAAGATGCAATTCTGGGAAATCGCAAGTGTGGTTGCCGTGACGTGAGTCACACTTGCAAATCAATTATGTCCTTTTCCCTTTACATATGCCCATATGGAGATCCCCAATATGTCATCAACATTAAGCCCATAGTAAATGGTATTCTCTTTCCATTAACATCCACTTTTCTTTTGGAGCCTGGTTTGCAAGGTTTAGCTTGTACAATCATGTACTGTAATGGTGTTGTTGTTATTAGTTTTTCCCCTCACTGCTCAAATAAAGGATATTTTTTGTAAATAATGCCCACAGTTAGTTGTGAAATGTGGTCTTTCATCTTCAAGATCCTTCTTTGACTTTTGCCCTCGTCAGAAATTCAAAGATTATAATAATTACTGTGGCATGAGGGACAGACTCACCCTGCAGGAACACATAATAATATGACAAAATACTTTCACAAAGAGCAGCTGTCAGGTCAGGTCAAGTCAAATACCTGTGAACAATGTGCACTTACAGTATAGACAGTAGAACCAGCTAGGATTCATGTGGATTTACATAAGGAACTATGTTATGAATGAAGAATGAAACTTCATCTCAGAAAGTGGTGAACATTCAGTGAAACTAGCAGAGCCACAAGCATATGAGCTTGTAGATCAGCTGTGTGTGTGTGTGTGTGTGTGTGTGTGTGTGTGTGTGTGTGTGTGTGTGTGTGTGTGTGTGTGTGTGTGTGTGTGTGTGTGTGTGTGTGTGTGTGTGTGTGTGTGTGTGTGCGCGTGCTTTGACAGTGTACAAATGGAACCAAATATTTGGTTCCATTTGTACACTGTCAAAGTTATACACTTGTAAGGGTCAATTTAGACCCCCCTAAAGGAACCTAGAGATTCCCTGAAATCCACTTTGAGAAGCACTGGTGTAGAGGGAAAAGGGAGAGGGTCAAGGGTCACTAGGACCCTGGCCAGCAAAGTAGGGTTTTTGAATGGAAGTGATTCTAACCATTATTCAATATAATCGCGATGATCTCAAATTATTTGTGACCAGGTGATTATGTAATGTTTATGACAGGTCCGCCATCATGTCCCCACCCAGTCCCTCGGGTCCCTCGGGTCCCTCAGGTCCCTCTGGTCCCTCGGGTCCCTCAGGTCCGGTGATGCCATCCTCCTTTGTCCCCATTCAGGGCCATGCACCCAGCCTGAGGTGACAGCGCTGTGTCAGTGTCCCGTCCCCTCCCTGTGGAACACAGTCCCTAAACCACATCAAAACCATCCTCTTCAGGATGCTGCTTTTTTACCCCAGCTAACCCTATTATTACTATTATTTTCTGGAGATGAACCCTTAGTTTAGTTCCTCCTATTTCGCCCCGATGATGCAATTTCCCCACAGTGATAAAGTTTCATCTGGTCTCATTTGTCATCCCGTGGGGAGTAGCAGTTGCTGTAGCCTGTAGAGTATAAACTACTTTCCCTTTTCATATGAGCGCAAAACATCAAACCTATGTCAGCTCACCACTCACACAATGAGATGGCTACATCCAAAATGTGAAATAATCAGTAACACATTTTGTGTGTATAATGGCCCTGACCAATGCAGCTGGTCACAACTCCTTGGAACAAAACAGTTTTAAGGTCAGTCCAAACCAATGCACTGCCATTTGGGATAATGGTCGCAAGGGGTTGCCATTAACCATTAACTGTCTGCTCTTGAAGAGCAAGCCAGGTGACTGGTATACTGTATGACTGTTGCTGATGTACAAGGCTTAATGAGATCAGGTGTACATTGTAAAGCACTAAACGGTCAAACTCCACTCTGAGAAAATTGTATGTGTGTGTGTGTGTGTGTGTGTGTGTGTGTGTGTGTGTGTGTGTGTGTGTGTGTGTGTGTGTGTGTGTGTGTGTGTGTGTGTGTGTGTGTGTGTGTGTGTGTGTGTGTGTGTGTGTGTGTGTGTGTGTGTGTGTGTGTGTGTGTGTGTGCGCGCGCGTGCGTGCGTGCGTGCGTGTGTGTGTGTGTGTGTTTGAACTTTGCAACATGCAGGTCTGTCAAAGCTCCACCTCCTTGCCAGATTAATCTGAAACGATAAGATTGACGTTCAGATCAAACACAACTTCCAGTGAAGGACAGACGTCTGCTACCGGAGAGAATACTGACCCAGACCACTGGAACCTGCTGCTGACTCTGTCATCTGAATGGACTTTAACAACAACCACCATTCACAACGGATATAAACTCCAGGGAGGGAGAGTTGGCACGAGTTGGCACGATTGACTGGCTGATTTCCTGTCTTGAGTGTTTAGCTTCACTCAAAAGACAAAATGGCTTCCAAGATGTCTCTCTCAGAAGAGGATTTTTCCTGTCCTGTGTGTCACGACGTCTTTAAAGATCCTGTTCTCCTGTCGTGTAGCCACAGCTTCTGCAAAGCCTGTCTGCAGAAATGGTGGAGAGAGAAGATAATAAAGGAATGTCCAGTTTGTAAGGAGAGACATTCAGTGGATCCACCCAGAAACCTGGCTCTGAAGAACCTGTGTGAGGCCTTCATACAGGAGAGACAGCAGAGAGCTTCAACAGGATCAGAGGTTGAGGTTCTCTGCAGTCTGCATGCTGAGAAACTCAAACTGTTTTGTCTGGAATGTCAACAGCCAGTGTGTGTTGTGTGTCGAGATTCTAAAAAACACACCAACCACCGTTTCAGACCCATCGATGAAGCTGCTCTGGATCACAAGGAGGAAGTCCAGGCATTACTGAAGCCTCTACAGGAGAAGCTAGAAGTCTTCAATAAAGTGAAAACAAACTATGATCAAACAGCAGAACACATTCAGGTCCAGACCAGACACACAGAGATGCAGATGAAGGACCAGTTCAAGAAGCTTCATCAGTTTCTACATGATGAAGAGGAGGTCAGGATCACTGCACTGAGGGAGCAAGAGCAGCAGAAGAGTCAGATGATGAAGGAGAAGATTGAGGGTCTGGACAGAGACATATCAACCCTTTCAAACAACATCAGAGCCATAGAGGAGGAGCTGAGAGCTGAACACATCTCATTCCTGCAGAACTACAAGGCCACAATGGAAAGAGTCCAGTTCACACTGCAGGACCCACAGCCGGTCTCAGGACCACTGATAGACGTGAACAAACACCTGGACAACCTGACCTTCGGAGTCTGGAACAAGATGAAGGACATTGTCTCCTACACTCCTGTCATCCTGGACCCCAACACTGCCCATCCAGTATACACCCTGTCTGATGATCTGACCAGTGTGAGACGTGGAGGGATACAGCAGCTTCCTGACAACCCAGAGAGGTTTGACCAACACCGGTATGTCCTGGGTTCTGAGGGCTTTAACTCAGGGACTCACAGCTGGGATGTTGAGGTTGGAGACAATACAGACTGGGTACTGGGTGTTTTATCAGAGTCTTATCAGAGGAAGGGAGACAGTGAGGGTCAATACTGGAAAATACAGTTTTATCAAGGTAAATACGCAGCATTCTCCTCATCAGGGCCAAACCCTTATCTCTCAGTGGAACAGAAACCCCAGAGGATCAGAGTCCAGCTGGACTGGAACAGAGGAACGCTGTCCTTCTCTGATCCTGATACCAACACACACCTACACACCTACACACACACCTTCACTGAGAAACTCTTTCCATCCATTTGGACTAAGGACACTCTCCCTCTGACGATATTACCAGGGAAGGTCAGTGTAACTGTAGAATAACTTAGTATGATGATGATGATGATGATGATGATGATCTAAAAACACTTTAAAGGGGGATTCATCTATTTCAATGGCTATTGTTATGGTATTGGGGGTCCATCCATCCTTCCATCTTCAACCGCTTATCCGGAATCGGGTCGCGGGGGTAACAGTTCCAACTGAGACCTCCGGATTTCCTTATCCCTGAAAAGGTTTTATTGAACAATTTCATTCAATATCTTTTTTTTTTTTTTTGGTTGTTGCTGTTGTTGTTTGTTGTTGTTTGTTTGTTTGTTTGTTGTTTTTTTGTTTGTTTATAGGTAATCATTGTGAGCAAATTAACTAACCGGTGCCTATTCACCAACTAGTGAGTATTATCAGGGATGGATTACCCAACGGGCACAATGGGCCCAGGCCCAGGGGCCCCTGAGCTAGGGGGGCCCCTCAGCTTGAGCCACCGTGTGACCGTGTCCCTGTTATTAACGTTGCGCTATTTGCCAGACACTATTTTATTTGTTCATGTAAAAAATAACCCCAAATATTCCTAAAACACCATGATACATATTATACTGTAAGTGTTTAGCTCCTCAGTTTATCTATAAGACTTCAAAACAACAACATTACATTTTCTTACATTTTCTCATTTTTTTTCTTTTAAGTTGCTTTAGCAGCTAACATAAGCATGATGAAGAATGTTATCACACAGCATAGAATAACTTTGAACCTGGCACCACTGTTTTTAGGGCAGAGAAGAGGGGAAATAAACCCATCCAAAATGTTTTCAAGAATAGCTACTATGTTATCTACACAATATTGTGTGTTATAGTTACGGTATAACTATTCTATACATTTCAGTGGCTCTTTTTTTTGGGACTTTAAAAACTCTATTTTTTTTCTGCCGCGGCTGTGTTCCGCACACACGGAACACAGACCATCGCTATGTCGCTGTGCGGTCGTAAGAAGGGGGCCCTTTTGCATTTTGGGGCCCAGGGGCCCATTTTTTCATAGTCCGTCAACTACTGCCCATCCTGGGCATGATATGACTTCCGGATGGTTCTAGCCCAAGTGGCGGAAGTGCTGCGTTTATGTGGTGCGGGTCTGTTTACGTTCCCCAGCGAAACAAACACGAATAGATTGTAGCTCTTAAATCGCTATTAATAGTTGTAACGTTGTCCGAATCCATGTTTTTGTTTGTATATTGTTTATTGCGAGTGCACCTGACGGAGCGGGAGAAGTAGAACAGATTCTTTTCAGCAGGGAATACGTTTGCAGGAACACTGCATTGTGAAAAATGACAACTTCTGGGAAAATTCTGCCCCACCTCCTAGAACTCTCTGCTTCATATCTCTCCCAGGCTTTTCTCTTCACAGATGAGTAAGCCTGGCTACACAAGGCTAAGTACTGCCTATCCACCAACAATGACTATTTACCAACCAGTGCAGTCCATTATCATTTGGACATTATTCTTCTGTAAATAAATGTGTATTTTGCTTTGATTTGTATTGAACCTGTAGATCTGAAAAAAGAAAAAGAAAATCTGTGTTTAGAAATGTTTAAAAAAATAAAATAGACATCTACCACCCAACAGCGGTGTTATTTGAGTTCATTTGCATCACATACAGTAGCAAATATTGGTTCCTCATTTAAGACATCATAAGGTATGACATTTTATATGATGTTGAGCACAGGTCAGTATGTTAAATATTACACATGTTTATTTCTGCCCCAGGTTTCTTCCAGTTAAAGCTACACTATGTAACTTTCCCCTTTCTACCCTGGATTTGAACCTGGTTTCCTGTGCAAGTTTTGCTGACAGTTTTACCATTTATCTAATGTCTGCTTGCTCAGGAGATGAATTGAATCTTGAGGTCAAAATGTGTTTCAGATCCATGAATACTTGGTACGACTTGTTGTGATTCATCACTATAATAAAATCTAGTTTAATTTTATGGAACCACGATTGGAGACGTAGACTATGAACTCTGTAATTAGATCAAAGTGTGTGTGTTAGCCTATCACTGATAATACAATATCATAACACCATAATAAAATACTAGAACAGGTTAAGCTGTAGAGCAGTGGTTCCCAAACTGGGGTTCAGGACCCCCAGGGCGGTCCCCAGATGATTAGCTGAATTTGCAAATTGGCCAAATTGGCAAATATTATGTAAGGAAGAGCAAACATTGTGAAAATAGCCGATCTACAAGTACATAGTTTGGCCATTTTCACAATATTTACCGTATGTGGAACCGAGTCAAACTAAATGTAATGCCTATATTTCCAAGTGCTTGTCAGGGTGGGTGGGGGGTCCTCAGTTCAAATATGATTATTTTGGGGGTCCTTGGTGTAGGGTTTCAGTGTGTTTGTGGTATGCTGACTTCTGGAGGTACTGTGGGTCTAAAAAGCACACGTGGGGAAACATGCGGCCTGAGGGCCTGACCCGGCCCCTGGACCATCTCAATCCGGCCTGTGAAATGATAAAAGGCAGCAGATTTTGAGGCAAATTCATTTCACTCGTTTCCAAATATTAGCAATTAATATTTACAATTTGAGTCCACACCTGCATGCCACTGATACAGGTAAACTGTATACTGAAATGGTAAAGATGAAATTGTTAAACAGTCTGCATTTAATGTAGGTGCAATGATGACTCATCAGTGACCTACTGTATGAAGTGGTGCATGTAAGACAACTGGCTGATTTAATTTTTTCTTTTTCTTTTCTTTTTTTTTATCCCACTGTTTTTGCAACCCATTTTCTCACCCAGTGCCAACTACCTAACCTGTAGTTCTGGTTTCCGCTCTCCCGCTGCCGTGCCAGGGGAATTGTGGAGCACCTGGCTGGCTAGGGGGAGGTAGTATAGAAACCAGGACTACTGCATGTTTTTGTGAGGGCATCTACCCAAGGAGACACGGGGAGAACATGCAAACTCCACACAGAAAGGCCCTATCGCCAACCCCACCTAGGGTGTGGGCGCTGATGACGCGGAGGGAGGAACACGCCCCCAGCACCCACAGCGTCCCCTGGCCGGAATCGAACCCAGGACCTTCTAGCTGTGAGGCTAAGTGCTAACCACTGCGCCACCGTGTCCCCACAACTGGCTGATTTAAAAGTTGATAATGTATTGAGGTGGATTGTTTTATGTACACCCAGGTGACCCTCAATCCCAGATAAAAATAAGATTGTACATACATTAACTCTTACATACTATACCAAATAAAGTTCATTTAATTGTTTTCCCCACGTAAAGCTACATTGAGTATGTAAAAGAGTGCTATATAAATCCAAGGTGTTAAAGAGTGCTATATAAATCCAAGGTGTAAAAGAGTGCTATATGAATCCAAGGTGTTAAAGAGTGCTATATGAATCCGAGGTGTAGCAGCTATACAGTACAAACGGTACATACTATGTGACAATGTTTGGAACTCATTAGTTGTTCCTTATCTGTATACCTTTACTTTATATTAGCTCTGCAACGGTTACCCGCTATTAATAATGGTGACATTTTAAGCATACTTTTGCAACATTGCAACATTTCGAGGGCTTCACATACCAAAGTTTGTGGGCATGGGTGGCACGTTAAAAAAAAAAAAATCTATCTATAAATGCGAGAAGTCTCTGCGTGCGTGCGTGTCTGTCTGCGTGTCTGTCTGTAATCCGCGTATCTCGAGAACCGTTCGTCCCACCGGCTTCAGATTCGGCACGCACGTTCCCCGCCGCGGCACGGAGTGCAGTGCCGGGCCTCGACCCGACCCGACGCGCGGTTTTCCCTAACCGGCGCGAAACGTTCGGAATCTCCTTATGCGGGCTGATTGTTGACATCAGGCTGTTCCGGAGGAAATCGGCGCAAGCGCTGACTCATTGTGACATCACTGCAGTGCCGGGCCTTGCCTCGACCCTACAGATATCTCCGTATATGGGCATAAAAGGGACACAGGCAGATATATGGGCATAAAAGGGACAAATCGGCGCAAGCGCTGGGCATAAAAGGGACACAGACAGATCTCCATATATGGGCGTTTGGAATCTCCTTATGCGGGCTGATTGTTGACATCAGGCTGTTCCGGAGGAAATCGGCGCAAGCGCTGACTCATTGTGACATCACTGCAGTGCCGGGCCTTGCCTCGACCCGACAGATATCTCCGTATATGGGCATAAAAGGGACACAGGCAGATATATGGGCATAAAAGGGACAAATTGGCGCAAGCGCTGGGCATAAAAGACAAATCGGCGCAAGCGCTGGGCATAAAAGGGACACAGACAGATCTCCATATATGAGCATATATATGGGCATATGGGCAGATACAGAGCATAAAAGGGACACAGGCAGATATACAGAGATCTCCATATATGGGCATATGGGCAGATACAGATATCTCCATATATGGGTATATCTGCGTGTCTGTCTGTAATCCGCGTATCTCGAGAACCGTTCGTCCCACCGGCTTCAGATTCGGCACGCACGTTCCCCGCCGCGGCACGGAGTGCAGTGCCGGGCCTCGACCCGACCCGACGCGCGGTTTTCCCTAACCGGCGCGAAACGTTCGGAATCTCCTTATGCGGGCTGATTGTTGACATCAGGCTGTTCCGGAGGAAATCGGCGCAAGCGCTGACTCATTGTGACATCACTGCAGTGCCGGGCCTTGCCTCGACCCGACAGATATCTCCGTACAGGCGCGGATTTAGGCGGAGGCTTTTGGTGCTTAAGCACCACTATTTTCCTGACTAGCACCAGTAGTTTTCGGGGCTAGCAAAATCGGGAGAGAGACGGTCAGACGGAGAAAAAACGGCACTTCTCTGAGTTCTCTCTCTCTCTCTGTTTCTCAATGTCTCTCTCTCTCTCACCCTCATCACTCTCTCTCCCATGCACGCTTGGTTGCACAAAAACACACGGGTTAAGCTACACTGTTTCCTGTTAATAATAACCTGCGTGAAATAAGCTGCATTGGGAAGTAAGCGGGATACACTTTATTGTGAAAGTAAGACAGGAAACGATAGTTGTTGCTGGGTTGGCCCTAGTTGTCGGTTTGTTATGTTAAGCTGCATTGGTTTGGAATAGCCTACTAGCGCGCAGTTTAAGTTATAAATGATGAATGAATGGACAGCCAAAACAATTTGTATTATCAGAACAGTTTAGCCTACACATTAATTTGCGAACAGGGGCGCTGGGGGGAGAGAGAGAGAAGACAGTCTGCAGTCCATTTCAGCGTCATCTTGCAATGCGCACTGACTGGTCCATGGGAAGTATGAAAATAGCCGATCTACATGCTCACAACGCCTCGAAGGCACGCAGGAGGACAACTTACAACCCATATAAAAGAAACATTATACACTCAATTGCAGTTCTTTATGAGGAGATGTTATGGAAACTGTACAAGATCACCACCAAAGCCTTTACAACTTTCCCAAAGTTGCATATAAGAGAGAGGGGCTTTTCATCAATCTTTTTCCAAAAACTGGGACAAATGGATAAACATGGATTATGATGGATACATGGATAAACATATGCTGCTCTGCTGTTGATTGTTGTCAACTGGTTTTGGAATCTAATTCTTCTGGATGGTGAGTAGGCCTACACTTGACTGCTGCTGCAGCTTGCCTATGCCGAACTCTTTTCTTGATGTCAAAAGTTGTCCACTGAGACAAATGTTAATTAAATCGAAAATAGCAGATCTAGAAGTTCACAACGCAGCGCGAAGCGACTCGTTGTGAGCTTGTAGATTGGCTATTTTCACTTCTACTTGTTTGGGTTTAGTTTCTCTTGGTTCACGGGCTAAAACGTTTGGGAAGCAATACCATCATGCTTGCTGTAGTAGACAGAGTGGTGTAAAATTAAGTAGATTAACTGAAAAGCTTTTGGAACTGAATGATTATATGACACTGGTGTTGTCTGTCTGTTGGAGTGTTGGTACCAAGAATTCCATCTACTATAGACTATCTTGCTGGCTGGTGCATGTGGAGAGGCAAAGGGAAAGTGTAGTGTGCCGTTCCCGATTGTTTAGCAAAGAAATAAACCGCGGAAACCCGAATAAAACGCGATCAAATCCGCGAAAAACCGCCAATTTTCGCGCGCGCGAAAATTGGACGTGCACGCGCAAATTGGACGTGCACGCGAAAATTGGACGTGCACGTGCACGCGCTGCGCGTGCAGGTCTCGCTGTGTGCGCGAGAGACGTGCACGCGCACGCGCACGCGCTGCGCGCGTGCACGTGGAGCGGCCGCCCGTGGCAAAAGCTCCCTATAGCACCCCCTACTGCTCAGGGCTAGAACCGCGCCTGTCTCCGTATATGGGCATAAAAGGGACACAGGCAGATATATGGCCAAAAAAGAAAAAGAAAATAAAAGAGACAAAGACAAACATAAGATATATGGACATAAAATGGACGCCGACAGACAGATACAGATATCTCCATATATGGGCATAAATGGACACAGGCAAACAGATGGTCAAAACGGGTCCTATGACAACAGTATAATGGGGTTTGCATTAAAGGGCGGGGCATTCATTCCCTATTTACATCGTTCCCGAGTTGGCCAGGTCGCCGACTAGAAGGGCGGCCCAGCATCTAGTAATAATTAATGGAGCAAATCATGAACTTACGATCTGTCCCAAACTTTTGGTCACACATCGAGGGGCCTCTAAACAACGCAAAGGCAAAACAATTTAACTTCCACTCATATGAAGCCCGGAGGCGCCACAAATGCTACAAATGTCACTGTTTGTTGCTGAAAATCCTCTCTCAGAAGAGGATTTTTAATGTCAAGTGGAGTCTGCTGTCATATTATGATTACATTATGACATTAGGCCTGATTTGTGCTCCCATTCTGACCCTGTGCAAAGTACAACTGGCACAAAACATTAATGATCATAGCCTTTCCTCCATCGCCCTGTGCCTTGCATCCAAAATGTGAAATAAATAAAACACAAGAGCAGGCAGGTGACTGCTATAAGACTGTCTCTGTTGATGATGTGTACAAGGATTAATGAGATCAGGTGTGCATCGAAAGGCATTTCAAAAATTCCACTCTGAGACAATAGTGTGTGTGTGTGTGTGTGTGTGTGTGTGTGTGTGTGTGTGTGTGTGTGTGTGTGTGTGTGTGTGTGTGTGTGTGTGTGTGTGTGTGTGAGAGGTTTGTTTGCGGTTGAGTGAGAAAACAACGTTGCACATTCAGACTTGACAGACTGGTCTGTCAAAGCTCCACCCCTTCCCGGACAGATCTGAGACGATAAGATTGACGTTCCGATCAAACACAACTTCCAGTGAGGGAGGACAGACGTCTGCTACTGGAGGGAATACTGACCCAGACCACCGGAACTTGCTGCTGACTCTGTCACTGAACGGACTTTAACAACAACCACCATTCACAACGAAAATAAACTTCAGGAAACATTCTAGAAGAGGGAGTGTTACCACGACTGACTGGCTGATTTCCTGTATCGAGCAGAGTATTGAATAGCTTCACTACAAGACAAAATGGCTTCCAAGGTGTGTCTCTCAGAAGAGGATTTTTCCTGTCCTGTGTGTCATGACGTCTTTAAAGATCCTGTTCTCCTGTCGTGTAGCCACAGCTTCTGCAAAGCCTGCCTGCAGGAATGGTGGAGAGAGAAGGAAATAAAGGAGTGTCCAATGTGTAAGAAGAGACAATCAATAGATATACCCTTAAACCTGGCTCTGAAGAACCTGTGTGAGTCCTTCTTACAGGAGAGACAGCAGAGAGCTTCAACAGGGTCCGAGGTTGAGGATCTCTGCAGTCTGCACACTGAGAAACTCAAACTGTTCTGTCTGGAATGTCAACAGCCAGTGTGTGTCGTGTGTCGAGATTCTAAAAAACACACCAAACACAGTTTCAGACCCATCGACGAAGCTGCTCTGGATCACAAGGAGGAAGTCCAGAAATCACTGAAGCCTTTACAGGAGAAGCTAGAGGTTTTCAATAAAGTGAAAACAAACTATGACCAAACAGCAGAACACATTCAGGTCCAGACCCGACACGCAGAGATGAAGATGAAGGACCAGTTTAAGAAGCTTCATCAGTTTCTACATGATGAAGAGGAGGCCAGGATCACTGCCCTGAGGGAGGAAGAGCAGCAGAAGAGTCAGATGATGAAGGAGAAGATTGAGGGTCTGGACAGAGACATATTAACCCTTTCAAACAACATCAGAGCCATAGAGGAGGAGCTGAGAGCTGAACACATCTCATTCCTGCAGAACTACAAGGCCACAATGGAAAGAGTCCAGTTCACACTGCCGGACCCACAGCCGGTCTCAGGACCACTGATAGACGTGAACAAACACCTGGACAACCTGACCTTCAGAGTCTGGGACAAGATGAAGGACATTGTCTCCTACACTCCTGTCATCCTGGACCCCAACACTGCCCATCCAGTATACACCCTTTCTGATGATCTGACCAGTGTGAGACGTGGAGAGGAACAGCAGCTTCCTGACAACCCAGAGAGGTTTGACTCCAGTATGTTTGTCCTGGGTTCTGAGGGCTTTAACTCAGGGACTCACAGCTGGGATGTCGAGGTTAGAGACAATACAGACTGGATACTGGGTGTTTTATCAGAGTCTTATCAGAGGAAGGGAGACAGAAAGGGTCAATACTGGCAAATACAGTTTCATGAAGGTAAATACGCAGCATTCTCCACATCAAGGTCAGGCACTGGTCTCTCAGTAGAGCAGAAACCCCAGAGGATCAGAGTCCAGCTGGACTGGAACAGAGGAAAGCTGTCCTTCTCTGATCCTGATACCAACACACACCTACACACCTACACACACACTTTCACTGAAACACTCTGTCCATACATTTGTAATAAGGACACTCTCCCTCTGATGATGGTACCAGGGAAGATCAGTGTTACTGTGGAATAATGTAGTTAGACAAGATGATGATGATGATGATGATGATGATGATGATGATGATGATGATGATGATGATGATGATGATTCTAAAGGGGGTTTAATCAATTACAATGGTTATTATTATGGTATTGGGGGTTTAAGTTATGAATTCAAACTGTATCATTAATGTTGAGGAGTTGGGGCACTTTACTTTACTTCACTTTTAAAATGTACCAGACTGATATGATACTTTTACTGCTATACTTCTACATAGTTTTATAAAATATAGAATCACCACTTTGGATGAATCTGTAAAGGTTTTATTGAACAATTTCATTAATTATCTTATTATATTTTTACATTTGTTTTTAGGTCATTACTGTTTTATTTAGTGTGTGAGCCAATTAACTAACCGGTGACTATTTACCAACTAGTAGTGACTATTCTGACCAACTGCCTATTTACCAACCATCATTGTGAAATATTCTTTTGAAAATAAAACAATGTTTTTGTTGTTGTTATTTTCTCATAGATCTGAAGAAAATAAAAAAAACATGTATCTGTATCTGTATCTATATAGACATGATTTAAAAAACCATTAAACATCTACCACTCAACGGCAGTGTTATTTGAGTGTTCATTTGCATCACAAATATCGGTCTCTCGTTTAAGACATTAAAAGGTATGACATTTTATATGATGTTAAGCACAGGTTAGTATGTTAAATATTACACAAATGTTATAGTCTTATTTCTTCCAGTTAAATTCAGGCCGGGAACACATTTTGCTGTTTGGGAGGGGCTTACAGTACATGTACAGTACGTAGCAACATATTTGTTTTGTAGGCTAATTTCTGATTTATCGCTATTCTATAGGTTAGGCCTAAATGGGTTAAAGTTTAGCTACAAGAAGTGTTTACTAGTGCGTGCAATCTTGCTTCTGTGTAGTCACTCTGGTCCATAGTGTTAGAAGGAGTTCTCCTTAACTCCCTCTAACGCTATGGACCAGAGCTACTTCTTTGTTCACAGGTGTCAAATAAATCATGTGACCTTGGGTGTAACATTGCCTTACAGTGTTCTTTACCACAGTGGTTCTCAAGGTATGGTCTTTGGGACCCCAGGGGTCCTTGGGGAGGTCACTAGCTAAACTAACTATTTGTCAGGAGCCAAATGGAGCTTAACTGGTTCTTTTACACTCTCTCTGAGAGCACAAATGGAATCAAATGGAACTAAATGGTCAATTTGGTTCCATTTGTACCCTCTCAGAGTTATGGGGGCTAATTCTGCTGGTCCTTGAATGGGAGGACAGTGCACTTTGGCAAAGAAGGTAGAACGGCCACTTGGAATGTCCCCGGTGCGATTCCAGGCTCCCCACTGTGTTCTTGAGCAAGTCGATGTGTCCCTGAGCAATACAATGGCCCCCAAACTGCAGGTTGAGTGGTGCCTTGCATAGTTTCCTCCACCATCGGTGTGTAAATGGTTGAATGTAATGCACATTGTTAAAGCGCTTTGGAGAGAGGCTGCACCGTTTATAGGTTGTAAACTGAGAACCACTGCTTCACCTCAGCCTACCTTTCATTCATGTGTCAGCCTGAGGACACAGTACGTAAGGGAAGGGAGTAGGAGAGAGAGAGAGAGGGTGGGGGTCAATATAAGAAGCTTTAGAGGAAGAGAGAGGGAGGAATAAACATTTGCCAGAGAGGAGAGAGCACTTATTGGACGCTCCGAGCTCCGTAAAGAGGAGAATGCTGTCTGGAATGCTGTGTCTGGTTGTTGCGGGCAAACTCTAGCAGCGCCTGGCTGGCGTCAGGACCTGTACTATCCTGGAACATTATTATAGCCTCCTGTTACAGTTGTTACGGAGGAGGAGGAGGAGGAGGAGGAGGAGGAGTGGCACTGGATTCCACCTGGCGGTGTGTGTACAGTACCTGACCTGCACTGATCTGTCTGCCTGCAAGCCTGGAGGAGCACAGCAGGAGAGGAATATAGCCCTGAGCTGTGTGTGTTCACACATACAACTGCTGCTGCTGCTGCTGCTGCTGCTGCTGCTGGCAGCGCTGCAATGGATTCTATTATCCTGCTACTGAATCTGAGTGTGATGGTGAGTTACTGTCTCTGTTTGTTCATGACAATAATACTAGTAATGCTAAATACTCATTGTAGCACCATACTCATGTTCATACTGAACATGCGGCATGAAGTGCTTAATACAATAAAAAACAGGCAACAGATTTAAAGGGAGGCAAACAAGAAAAACTAACTGCTTTGCATAGAAAAAAACAAACGGACAACACATCTCAAATTATTAAATAAAGGCAAAGCACATGTGCCGCGATCACTCAAATATGAAAGTTTAATGGAAAATAACATTTCATAAATTGTCATAAATAGGTGATGGAAAGTGTGCTATAGAAATAAGCAAGCCATGTGTGTCCCATTCAGTAGGTTTTCCTAGCATGAGGCAGCATGGTGTACAAGTAGGCCTATTACACCCCCTGGACATGACGCTAATATGTCACCGGGACTTACCATCAATCCAACCTGAGCCAAGCAGAGAGGCATGTTTATAGTCTTTGGTACGACCCGGCCAGGGCAGACAAATTATTCATCAATCATTTAATCATTAAACCTAGCATCCTAGCATTGGGGTAGAGTCGTCCAAATTGGTAAAAAATATTTCAAAATTGTTCTAAATGGCTGGCAGATGTACAAGCTCACAACACGTTGCATATATAGATTGGATATATTCTCCATTTGTCATACAACAGTAAGTAGAGTGTAAGTGCCAGTGGTTAAGAAAAAGTCCCCCCTCTATTTAAAAAAATAAAAATCAAACCCTGATGTCAATGCACACGATTGTATTAAGTGCGTAATTACTGTTCGATTCAATTCAAAGGAGCTTTATTGGCATGACAAAAAATGTGTTTATTTACATTGTCAAAGCAAGTGTCAAAAACATAATACAACAATAAGAGAAAATGTGGGAAAATGTGTAGGGTTGGCGGGGGTACAGGCAGCATTGTGTGAACACAGCATGTCATGTTGCAACTTGGCAAAAGTGGCTTACAAACCACTAATGTTCATGTGCTGTTATTAAAGTTATACATGTTGACAAGGTTAGCTTAGTATAAAGCAAACAAATGGCAGCAATCTTTCAGGTTTTTGCAGTCACCTTTGGGACAATTAGCAGTATCTTTTTCCCCTGTTCGCTGGTATTTTGTTCATTCTTTTGAGTGAATGTTGCTCTCTTAATCCAGAGATGCAAAGCAGTAAAACCTGATATTTGATTTCAGAGTTTAGGTGACTTTCACTAAACAAAATGCTCATAGATTAAGTAACTGATATGATATATGCCCCTGAGACCAGCATAACTGTAGGATCTCATGACTGACCCGCCCCCGGCTCACCTATCCACTTCCTTCAAAAATATACTTCTCTCTCTGTGAACTCAAATATACAGTTGTTGTCATTCTGCATTTTAATGACCTGTTCGATTAATATTACAGTGTCACGCAAAAGTATGATAAATAGCAGATCTGCAAGCTCGAAACATGGTGCGAAGCGACATGTTTCGAGCTTGTAGATCTGCTACATTTGAGTACCTGAGACGAATAACAGTCTAAGTCCATAATTAGATGTTTTTTTAATCATTTTGTCCAATTGTCTGTTTTAATGTTATCTGCTCACTTTGTCTGCTGAATATTGCTTACGGACTTATACTGTTGTTCCACAAACTGCTGGAGATATACTGTTTTTCCACTTTCCATAAGTATAATGTCTTATAATTCCTAATGAGTTAAGTAAAAAAAATCATTAAGAATTTAACAGAGTAAAAACTTCTAGTTTGTGGTTTACAGTCTGGTAAATCAAAAAAATATCTATCCAAAATTTTAAAATACGGACTTATGCCTCATTCACACTACGAAAAGCCAAGCTAATGGTTTGCTTGGTAATTCAATGTATTCTCTATGCAAACCAGCTTTTAAAATTTCCAAGCTGGAAAAAAAGCTTGGAAATGTTTAAAGCTGGTTTGCATAGAGAATACATTGAATTACCAAGCAAACCATTAGCTTGGCTTTTCGTAGTGTGAATGAGGCATAAGACTGTTTTTCGTCTCAGGTACTCATTTGATACTTTTGAATTTGAATCGTGAAAAGTAACAGCTTTGGACATAATTATGAGCTTTCCAACTGACAGAGACAATATCATTATTAGAAGGGATTTTCTGGGACAATGGTAAACGGTGCGTTTATTTAGCGCCTTTATCCAAAGCGCTTTACAGTTTGCATTACATTCACCCATTCATACACTGTAAAGGAAACCATGCATGCAAGACATCAACCAACCTGCTCATCAGGAGCAGTTAGGGGTTCAGTGTCTTGCTCAAGGACACTTTGACACTAACTGAGGGAGGAGCGAACTGGGAACCTTCAATTATGTGGAATCCACCCCTCTGAACAACGATGCTAAATGTTTAAACGGATAGTTGCTGCTCTGACTAATAATAACAATAATATATTTTATTTATAACAAGCTTTACCTGCTAAAGGTTTAAAACAAGGCAAAAAAAAACAGCATATAGTCCATTACATGGGATCCAATTTAGCAAGACTAATGGGTCAAAGAAAAACTAGGCTAAAACAGGGCAAAGACACAAATAACTAGGATCATTAAGAAAATGCTTTGTTAAAAAGGTGTGTTTTTAAACTTCAACTTTAATGTCCAACTCTCAACGTGTCACCCAGCGAATGGTCCTCCCCACGTTGTGAGTTGCACATTACAACAGCTTCTTTTATTCTGGTTACATTTTTACATATATTATTTTTGTCCTGTGCAGCCTTCACATGGATGGTATTTGGTATGGTATTTACAATCTGATCCATGCTCAGCCCTGCACCAATCGAAGTCCCTGGATTGGTTAATCTCAACAAAAGACACCGGTGTCTACTGTTGACATATTGACAAGAAAGAGACAGAGGAGAAAGTGGTACAGTCAGCTGGGGCGGGCACTGTGGCCTCAGGTCATGCCAGGTCAAGGTCTCAGGTCATGCCATGGCCTTCATGAAATTCCTGCCCTGGTGTGCAGTACTGTTCACTCTGTTTGTGCTTGTTCACTCTTTTGAGTGAATAATTCAGAGATACGATCCATTAGGCGTGTAACGATATAGTAACTGCATCAAAATATCATTTTTAACTTAAAAAAAAAAAAGTATATCGAAATGATCGTTTGAATTTGTATTGTATCGAATCGGCAGTGCAAAGAATCGATTGTATCGATACTACCTACTTGTGCCTTGTATTTAGCATTTTTAAGAAGAAAAAATGAAAAGGAGGGGTTTAATTACTTTTCCTTTCCATATAGCTACACTGGTCTATCGATAAATGTGTGTAATCTCTGGGTTCATGTCAAGGTGCAGGTTTGTCAATATACAATGTCCATGTATTTGGCAGATAATCACTGTGTTTACTTATTTATATCCATAATAATACATGTTTCGCTTAAAAACCTGCGCTATTCACACCTTTCACACAGATTTAATTTCTTTGCTAAATAGTTACTATACCGATTTTAAATCATTGAATCGAATCGTATCGTATTGCCATGAATGAACCGTCCATGTATCGTCAACCATGTATCGTGGTATCGAATTAAAATGTATCGTCGTTACACCCCTACGATCCATTGATTCACCTGCGTACCGTATATGCACTTCCCTAAAGATTCATTTCTCTTTGAACTGAAATATGTGGAAGGATTACTTCCTATTAAATTCTCATAATCAACTGTATATTGAACTACAGTGTTGTTATGGTTACGGTAGGCTATGTGTGAATAAAGCGTCCCAGTCTAGAGAGATTTATTAAACCCCAGGGAGAGGAATAAGGAACATGTTGTTCTTGCGCGACCCATTTAGACCTGAGGCTTATAAAAACGCCTTCTAAATCTAAAGAGTCTTCTGAAAAACATCTTCTGAAAAACCTCTTCTGGAAAACTTCAAAAATTTTGCTCGAACATAATCTCTGTCGGGTGTAAACCTCACTATATCCAAAGCTGTGACTTTAGGACTTTAGGATTCAAATTAAAATATATTGATAAAAATAGATAAAAAAAAAATAGCAGGTCCACAAGCTCAAAACACTTTGCGCCGCATTTCAAGCTTGTGGATCTGCTACTTTTGATGCTTTTGCATGACGATACAGTAGTTCAATCTCGGTTTGTGCTTGTTTAACAGTTTTTGATGTGAGTACAGCTACACCATGATCATGGTGATGACATCGGGGATCTCTAATATATGGACATAAAAGGGACACAGGCAGAAAGATAGACAGACAGACAGACAGACAGACAGACAGACAGACAGACAGACAGACAGACATAGATTTGTGGATTGTCGATTCTGGACAATCACTGTGACTTCCCCATCGGCAGGTCACACCCTCCTCAGAGTTAACATATGAAGCCTATAATGAGTTCTGTGCGCTTTGTTCTGTGACATTATTCATAACCATTGTCAGGTTTTTACAAATTCATTCTACTGCTGTACAGGAAATTGGACACTTATTATGGTGGACTGTAATTACATGATTTAATTATGTGTGGCCTAGTTACACCCAAGACCCAACCCCACCTTAGACACAACAGCCCTCTATTGTAGCGTGGCGTACATTTATGGCTAACAGTAATTCACCTCAGGAAACAATCTGATCCGATATAGGTGTGAACGAGTGTGAATCATAATTATTAATTAATACACACGCAACTGTCACTCGTCGTGAGAAAAGTCTAACAGCACATGGAACAGCAACAAAAAGAACAAATTGCTTTTATAGAATGGAGTTCTCATATGACTTTAATTGGTTCTCACAGACACACAACTGTCAGATTAAAACATTAGTGCTAGAAGGCAAATTGGCGAGACAGCTTTATTTGTGCGGCGCGTTTTCAACGACAAAGAAAGTAATACAAAAAGTGCTCAAAACATTCAGATAGGACTAGATAAAGATAAGAGTGGAAGCAGGAAGGTGTTCAGCTTTGATTTGAAACAAGTGAGATTGTAAAAATCCATACCGTTACGCCACATCTCCAGCTTGACATGATAATGCTTAGTTCAGTGTGGTATCAAGCACCAAAAATAGCCAAGCTCACAACGCAACGCAGCGTGACGTGTTATGAGCTTGGAGGTCGGATATAGGCCTATTCGATATTTTCACCAAAGGACTTTTTCGAAATTTCAGTCCCTGCCCCTCTAACATTCTCTGCACGTCCCTGTTCTGTTTGGATTCTGGGTTCAGAAAACATGATCATGATCTACAGCAGTGAGCAGCACCAGAAATCACAAATGTATTTTGGCTCTAAACCACTGGTTCCCAAACAGTGGGTCGGCACCCACTGTAAGGGACCCATTTTTATGGGTCTCTTAGTTTTTGGTTTTCTACATTTTGTTTTTAATTATTATTATTCCAAAACATAAATAAAAAAAATTAAAAAATCTTTACCAAAAAGCTAACATGTTCATGAAAAATAAATAAAATAACAATCTAAGAAATTCCCTAAATTAGAAAACAAATGTCTAAGAAGTAGTGAAATGGCCGAAGCTGAGCTTGAAGATCTGCTGTTTTCACCGGGTCCAGGGCAAAGGTTTAATTTCTCTTTTGGGTCACGGGCAAAAATGTTTGGGAACCACTGCTCCAAAGAATAATATTTAGAGCACTGGCACACATTGTGTGAACCACTGAGCTCCAGAATGTTACCCTTTCGTGATGTCTGTCTGTTTGACACATGCTCATCCAGCAATTAATAATGAATGATATGGTATAAAAACAGCCCTAAGCACAGGTATTATTGACTAAGAACACAGCTGAAATGTTCAGTGTCTGTGCAGTTAAATTCCTCTCATCACATCACAACCATGGTAAATTCACAACAACGACAACCACATTCAAAAGCATGACAGAGGATTTAGTCACAGAGAGTACATGTGACTCTTTGTGACTTTTTGTTGTTAATCGGTGATTGTTAATTGATTTGTTGACAGTGTAAAGATCTCAGAACTATATGATCCACTTAAGGGACTTAAGGACTCGCGCACCAGTGTTCTGAATCAACAGCAGTTATCTGATCGATTTCAGGGAAACTTGTAAAGACATCTTTAGTTACCATTGTTTTGTTTGCTGTTTCATTTAGTTTTTCCAAATCCTGCTGACACATACGTCATTTAATCCTGGATATATTCTTAAGGCGATAACAGACTGACTTGTGTTGAAGTGGTGTTAATGTGGCTGTTGAAATTCAGCTCTGAGTTCATGACTACACCAAGGTTTCTGGCTTGGGGTGTGGTTTTTAACCTTACCAATTCAATTAATTCTCTGCCAATGCCGATTGAAAGGGGTTTCATTTTGTTGTCTGTCTGTCTGTCTGCCTGTCTGCCTGTCTGTCTGTCTGTCTATTTGTTATAACTGGAATGGGATGGGTGCGGTTAATTAAGGAGGTAGAAGGTCAATAATAAAACATCAACCCAAAAACTAGGTTAAGCTTCTTGACAATAACTTTTAGACCATCAGAAAGCTTGTTTAATTCCATCTTCAATGGAGCCCCACTTGTAAAGGCCCGTCCAAACCAATGCAACAAGTCGCAACTCCTTGCAACCAAACCATTTACGGAACGTGCATTTTGTGATGAGCAGCACAGGTGCTCATGTGTGGTCAGGTGTGGGCTGCGGCCATGATGCCAAACAGCTTACTCTACTGTTGCTATTGGCTTTTGTTTGAAGTTGGATGGATTAAGCAGTGTGGAAAAATAACTATTTTTTATTATTATGACGAGAGAGTGCAGTCTAGCCAACACCAACTCAAACTCTTGAATCGCCACCTATACACCCTCCTGTCGAGCATCAAGGACTTGAGCTCCTTGATGCTAAAAGTCCGGTATAAAAAAATAAAATCTTGAGTAAAAGTACAAAAGTATTGACATCGAAATATACTCATAATACTTAAATGTTCAAATAATTGTAGTGGAGTTAAAAGTAAAAATGTTGAAGTACAGTAAGTGAGTACTTTACACCACTGGCATCAAGGAAGAAACAAGAAATTAGACATAATCTACCAAGATCAACTTTCCCAACAGTTTGTTGAGTGTTTATATAAGGTCGTTGTACCACGCCTGTGGTGGCATTATCACGGCATTATGCATAATTACCTGTGCACTAATGCAGTTTATTACCCGGCTTATTTGGATGCTTGATTCTGATTGGTCGAGCGCTGAAATCAGCGGTGAATTATGAGCGTATAATGACCGCTCCGCTCTATAATTTACCGCTGCCTAATCAACGTCTCAGAGCAGCTACTGCAGTCAAGCTGCAATGCGTGGATTTAGTGCCGTATCCAACATGTCTTCTATGTAAACAAACACCCAGCGTCATTTACAACCAAACGTTGCCCTGAAGAATGTTTTAAAAAAACATTTGAGGCGAGAAATAGACGACGCAGTAACAGAAAATGGATTCTATTTGACCAGCACTACCTTGTTTTCCAAGGCGACCGTGTTACGCTGGGGGGATGCACTTTCAGCCGTCTGTAAACAAGGAAATACTTTGTTTTGTTTTTAGTTTTAAGTCATTGCGACCGAAGGTCGCATATACTCTGAAGAATCGTGTCGCTTGAGTGTCCGAAGCCTCGTGACCGTCCTTCCGAAGCCTCTGTGATGTCAGTGTGATGTCAGCGAGTTGTGACATCACTTCCTGTACAGGGCAGCTACACGAAATGTGGATAACACTATATATGGAGATAGTCCAGTCCATCATGTCATATGGGACTACCGTCATAGAAAGTAGCCATTGTTAGGCCGGAGTCAATGGCTGTCTGTCTGACTGCCAAGTCTGCCATTGACTTGCAGCGCATGAACGCCGCACTGGAGCGTGAAAACCAACAGGCCTGATGGAAAATGATACATGGCCGCAGGCTTTGTGACGTCCCACATCTTATGTGCTGGGCATACTACTAACCGACGCCAAGGACCTCCAGAGGCCATACAAAGAGTATCTAACCCGAGGCCCCTTACTAAGTAGCATACATTTACAACATACCTTCTCCAAAAACATCAATATTGAACTCCATATGTATATGGATACATACATGTATTTTTATTAATAAAGGATAAAATAAAATAAAAATGCCATAGATGGGCATTCCCAAAAGCAAAATCCCTTTATGCCCATATATGGGGATTTCTGATGTCATCAATCTCTGACCCTAACTAGCTCAAAAGCCTGCTTTACTCTGATTTACACCCTACCTTTCCAGATGATGACCTATTGGGTACACACTTATGTCCAAATATAGAAATCCCAAGGCATCAAACCTAAGCTTGGCTTTACTAATTAACATATGTTTCATGCCCATATATGGAGATCCCTGTCCCAATGTTATCAATATTAAGGACATATCTGGAAATGCCCATATTTGGTAATGTCCACATATGGGCATGTTTTGACATAACATAGTCAGGGAACTCCATGTATGGGCATAACATTGATTCTGTGAGTGTGCCATGATTCTGTGAGTGTGCTGAGCTCCTAGGGTTGATACCCTCACAAAAACATGAACAAACTCCCCCCAGAATGACAACAACTAGAATCGTCAGAGAAACGCTGTGGTTGGCCAGATTGTCAAGAATTGGCGCGACCTCGCCCTTTAGGGCGAGGTTGCATGTCACCCTGAGGTCGCATTCCACCCTTGGGTGTCTTACTAGTTGTATTTAGTATCCGGGTAATAAGCGGGATAACATCTCGCTCAGCAGTCATATCAACCTGTCGGCTATCACTCGATAATGACTGCTGAGCGAGATGTTATCCCTTGCAAAGCTCCTGCTAAACTCAGAGTAATGGTCCACTCTGTCAGTCACTGAAACTGCTGTCTGCCGTTCACACTGCAAACCAAAAGCATTTGATTATGTTTTTTCCACGTTTTCGCACAAACATATGGGTCATTAAAGCAGCACTATATAACTTTCTCCTTCTACCCCCGGATGAACCTGGTTTTCTACGCAAGTGCTGATTTCTTTTTTTGTTTTATTTTTTACCATTGAGCTAATAGTGCCTGCCTGCTCGCTCAGGGGATAAATTGAATCTCCACTATCAGGTCAAAATTCATGTCAGATCCTGTGTATAGGTGAGACTTTTGACTTTGATTGATTGATTGATTGATTGATTATTTTATGAGACAAAAATTGAGAACAGTACAAGTATAGTCAATACAATTGAAATGTAGTACAGTACAAGTACAGTTAAACACCCTGCCTAAAAGGAACATCTCTTTACGTTGAAAGCCCTCTGTGACACAATCTAAATGTCTCAATAGAAGATCAGGGAGACACATATACAGTACAACCACCCCAATTGTATAAGTTATATTGTATTAACATGCTCTGCCATACAGATTAAGTAATTGTTTTAAATTCCGGTGAGCCTTCATTGCATGGTCTCCTCTGCCATCGGTGTATGAATGTGTGTGTGAATGGGAGAACATGTAAAGCACGATCATTGTAAAGCGCCTTGGGTAAAAGCGCTATATAAATACACCATTTACCAGTTTCTTTTCCATTTTCTTTATAATTATCTTTAGAACAATGGTGCTCAAACCATTTTGGCACAGGTAATCTTTTTAGAAAATATCCATTTCCATTATAGGACACTGAGATTGAAAATAACGTTACACTTTATACTGGAACCACTTGAACTCCCATATTCTGGGGGGAACAGCAGATCTACAAGCTTGGTGTAGATAAAAAAAAAAGAACGTACCAAGTACAGCTCCCTTTTATTAAGTACAGAGGGACTAAGAAAGTGGTTAAACTGAAGCAATACTGATGAATTCCAAATAAGTATTCTGCAGGACCCCTGGAATCCATAAATCCCATAGACCGTGGCAACAGCTTAAATTTTGGAAAAGTAAAAAATCTGCTTTAAACATTTTCAAGTTAAAATACCAACACAACAAGGAGAAAAAAAGGCAGGAGAATGGCCACCTAATCTAAGAAGGGACGATGGAGATACTTATTTTACTCTGAGAGAGTACAAATGGAATCAACCTGTAAGGGTCCATTTGGTAGCATCTTCACTGTGTACAACTGTGATGTAGGCTACTGTAGGCCTACTGTAGTACTGTATGTTTTAGGTTGTATTCACCATGCTCTTTCACACACTTCACACAGCTCTCTTTTCACACACTTTTAGCAACTCAAGCATTTTCTTTTGGCAAAAACAAGCGCATTCCTGTGATACCACACCCTCCATATTCACGCCATCTCATGCCATTTGACTTATTTCTGTTCCCTAAAACCAAATGGGACTGAATTGAAAACTGAACTTACAGCCACCCATAATACAAGGATGTGAAGGCAGAACTGGGATGAACGAAATGCATTATTATTGTCACTGTAGGGTGGAAATGTACCCCATAACCTTTGTGCAGCACTCTGATGAACTAGGGTGATAATTTACGAAAAATATGGAGAGATTAGTTTTCATTTACGAATTTGGCCAGGTGTGCTGTCATGCTTGTTTAAGCACGGCTCGAGAGTCCTTTTCTTGGTCGGAACTTGTATAATTTAAGTTAAGATAAGATACTATAAGATAAATTGTTACGTATCTTATATACATAACATAAACCTTTACTGATCCCTAGGTTAATATTGTACAGTTGTCATAGCAGCCACAGCAACAAGTATGAAACAAGGGAGAGAGCAAAACAAGCCAAGATAAATAGTAATAATACGATAGCTCAGAGTAGATTCTCATCTGTAATGAGTATGAACTGAACAGCACAGTACGTCATTCTTTGTAAAACTGTAATGGCTTTGAGCAGCCCTTGTAGGAATTGTATTCAGTAAACAGAACCATGAATATTCAGCCACTGAATTAACCACATGAACCCTAAATAGCCTAAAAGCTCACACAACATGTCACGTTTGAACCAGAAACACATACAGTATGACACTGTATGTGTTTCTGGATTATCTGCTGCCGCTGCATTCAAGACAAGCTAAAACTAAAACTGGTACACCACGTACATTTAGGAAACCCGGGACTATATAATTAAGTTAAGGTGCAGAGCCTATTTCTGAACTACACTTTCTCGTTTGTGCCACCTCTAGCTGTCACTCAGTGACTCCTACAAGGTCCGACTCCCACATACACCAGTAAGACTCCCTAATTGGGAGATAAGCAAACGTCAGGTCACATACACAAACTTTAGAAGGCAATGGTAGCGAATCAGAAGGGAATATGGGAAATGGGACAGATCCATGTTGATTACATGAATTCTGTGTTCCTGCTTTGCGTGATTTTCAGCCAAAAATGTGTTTAGCAAAAATCTGCCTGATGGTGGCGCAAAATGGGACAGATGCATGTTGATGACATAACTCTAGACTAGAGATACTGTGTACCGCTTTGCAGGATTTTATGGCAAATCTGTAGGAGCAGTGTCCATAAATGTGTTTTGCAAGAATCGGCCTCATGGTCGGTGGCGCTAGAAGAGGGCCATGTGAGAAATGAAAACGGTTTGGCAGCCAAGGAGTGTGTTCGGGGCAACGGTGGTGGAGATATGAGCAGGGCAAAAGTGTGTTGTGACGGACGGACAGACAGACAGACTGACTGACGGACAGACTGACAGCCGGTGGAGGTTTTGATAGTAACTGCAACCTAGTGGTCGCAATAATACCTGACGACCCGGAAAGCATGAGAGTTGATGTGAATTTGGGCCTTAGCATTAACGTTGTTTTGGAATACATACCTGACCTGAGTGAAGACTAATGATCAGAAATCACTTATTGCTGATTTAAATGTACCGTAAAGTGGTTTGCTTAATTGATCATAATCAGAACTGTATTGTGAAAGAAATGTGCATAATACTGGTAGTAAGTTACCCATACAGTACTGATTGATTGATTGATTGGTTGATTGATTGATTGATTGATTGATTGATTGATTGATTACTTTATTAGAAGTACAGGACAGGACAGAACAGAACAGTTCAGATACAAGGTCTACTAATAGGATTTAAACCCAAGAAAGCACAATGGCTTGTTTACATTGGGGTCCTTTTGTACTTTATGTGTATGAGGATTATGTGGATTATGTGATTATGTTGCAATAACAATCTGTGACTGTCACAAGATCCCAAGGCAAATGTCGACTGGTCTCAAGGCATACCAGTGTGTCCTGGCATTCTGTGTGTGAACCAGTGAACTAGAGACTTCTACTCTTACGTGACTGTACTGTCTCATCCAGCAATGTTTGCAGGTCGTAAAAGTTGATGGGAAAAAGAGCATAAACAGGGCATAAAACATGGAGAGAAATGCAGATCAATGTTTTTGAGATGCTCCATTTGATTTAAAACCACTCTAAAGCACTTAATTGTTTGATAATGACACAGTATAAAAACAGCCGTAAGCACAGGTATTATTGGCTAAGATCATGGCTGAAATGTTCGGCGTCTGTGCTGTTGAATTCCTGTCATCGCATCACACCCATCGTAAATTCACAACATCAACAATTTCAAATGCATGAGGATTTAGTCACCGAGAGTACATGTGACTCTTTGTTGTTAATTGGTGGTTTGGCTTTTGTTTGGCCCAGAGTTCAACACCCACCACATCCGTGAGGCAGCCTGGTGTAACACATTGCTTGGCTTTCACTACAGCACTTGTGTCGCAAGCATAGCAAATTCCTGATGAATTTTGAGCCTACGGCAGAATCTTCTTCTTCTTGAATGTTCTCTTCTGTCTCAACATAACATGAACCCTATCCTTAATTGGATCCCAGGCATGCTTAGTCAGAACGAAAGCGGGGGAAATGGTTGAAGTGTGGCCAAAGTCATGATGGAGAAAAAAAAAACACGGCCCTTCCTGGGTCACAAAGTGTTTTCCACACTTTCCAAAAATTCTATAGACTATATATTAAAATCACATAGGGAGGTGGCTCTGTGTCTGTGAAATGTAGTTGTGGGCTCGCCTGGAAGGCGAGCACACGTATGTTATCTTCATTATTTATAGTCAGTCAGTCAGTCAGTCAGTCAGTCAGTCAGTATCTCCTCAAAACTTTGGCGCGATTCATCTCCTAAACGCTTACACCTTTAAACACCATTCAAATTTTTATGTGTTCAGCTTACTGAGGACACGTGTGCTTGTACTTTTGGTTTTGAAATGTTTTGTAGTTTAATTATAAAAAAATAAAAATGTTTAACTTTAAGCACCCAATGCATTTTCAATGGGTTTAGTGAGTGGGGAGAGAGTGAGACAGGGGAAAGGGACCCATGTTTATATTAAGTCGCTGTGGCTGCAATATTCACACTTCAGATATGCTATTCATATCAATGTGTTCACACAGGTCTGCTGTCTGATTTGATCCAAATGTCTAAGCTGTGTGATGTATAAAACTATAGTTATAGTTAAAACTATAAATAAATGTCCCTCTACACTCTACTGATTTACACAGCTGTGATTAAAGGCTTGGCTGTCATTGGCTGTTCTGTGGTGATGTAGCCTTACATAAGTCGGCCCTGCAGTGACAATGCGAAAGTCTCGGCAGAGACGTCTTAATGTAAGGCTAGTGGTGCTGCAAAGTAACCAAGTACATTTACTCAAGTATATACAAGTACTTGTACCTACAGTACAATTTTGAGGTACTTTTATTCTACTTTCCATTTTTGTTACATATACTCTACTATAAATACAGCATTTGACAGCTTCAGTTACTTGTTATTTTGCAGCTTTTATTATTAATAAAAAAACATAGATGGACCACTTAATACTGCTATGAAGTTGATCTACAATGTGCACGCACACGCACGCACGCACGCACGCACGCACGCACGCACGCACGCACGCACGCACGCACGCACACACACACACACACACACACACACACACACACACACACACACACACAAACAACTGTTACTGTGGAGACGTTTGCTTGTATTTGTCTTTGAGACATGTTTTGTAGTGTTTTAGAAATTTTACTTAAAAAGAATAAGGGATTATTCTAAGTTATAGTTTTGCTTAGGCTTGCACCCCAATTGTTTGGCTACAAATCGGGAAAAATGGTCTACATTTTTTGTGCTGGATGTGCTCTAATTTGTGCAGTTGAAATCATCAATTGTGCTTTTATATATATTTATATATATAAATATTTATATGGTTATGAATTAGCAGATTTAGCAGCAGTATACTGATTGCCGGTGCAGCAGTATTTCATTGTAGAAGATAGCAGCAGAACAGTGGTGTCGTGTAGAATATCTCAATAATGATAGCAGCACAAATTATAAAATTTACGGCACAATTCAGCACTAAAGAATGACACCATTTTTATTATGTTTTCATCATATCTTACTTTCCATTTTTGTTACTTATACTCCACTACAATTACAGTATTTGACTGCTTCAGTTACTTGTTACTTTGCAGATTTTAGAATTAATACAAAACATAGGGAAACCTGGAGGTCCTTGAGGGTCCATTGCTGGTTCCCAAAGTGTGGTTCGGTTACCCCCGAGGGTCCCTGAAAGGTTTCCAGGGGGTCCATGGCTGGTTACCAAAGTGTGGTTCGGGGACCTCTGGTGGGTCCCTGAGCTGTTTCCAGGGGGAGCATTGCGAATTCCCAAATGGCCGGGCTTTAAAGAGCCATAACTTCAGTTCTCAACATGCTACTGGTCTCGAACTTGTTTGTTTACCCGTCCACATTGTTTTTATTGTTATCTTAATTATTTCTTTCTTCTTCTTCGAGTCCGTAGCAATCTCAGATGTCGTTCTGCCAATATCGAGCACAGGCCACAGCTGATGGGGTAGGCTCTGCCAGGTCCTCTGGACGGCACTGGGGGGCATCGGCACATTCCAGTAGGTGGGACATTGTCTGCACTGATCCACAGCTGCATGTGTCTTCTGTAGTATAGTTCCAGACTTTCATCAGTGCTTTGCACCTCCCCTGTTCCACACGCAGTCTGTTTAGTGACTTCCAGGTGATCCAGCCAAGGTCGTGGCCACTTGCAAGGCTTTCCGTTGGTGTAATTCCTCTATTCAACCAGTCAAGAGCTCGTGTGTCATAGCTTTGCCATTCATCTTCCCAGATGTTGGCCCTTGCTGCTTGTTTGGTTGTCTGGAGGGGCAGGACTGTCTGCAGGAAGCTGGCTCTGGATGGGAGCCTCGGTGGGGGTGCTACATGGCCATGTAAAGGGTGTCTACTGTCCATCTCCTGTGTCCTGCGTTCATCTTGAGCGATACCCAATCGTCTGATGTGCGGGGGAGAGATGCCGGCTAGCGCATAGAGGCACGGGACAGGTGTTGTTTTGATGCATCCCGTGATGATGCGGCAGGTGTCGTTTAAAGCTGTGTCGACCAGCTTGGTATGGCATGATCGACTCCAGCTCGAGCTGGCATATTCTGCAGTAGAGAAGCACAGGGCCATGGCAGTTGTGCGGATTGTTGGTGGATCTGCGCCCCACTTGGAATTTACTAATTTGCGCAGGATGTTGTTTCGGGTGTTGACCTTAGCTTTGGTGTTCTCCAGATGTTTTTTGAAAGATAATGTCCTGTCCAGTGTAACGCCAAGATACATGGGATGCGTATGGTTGGACAGTTTGTGGCCATCCCAAGTGACGCTCAGTTCTTTTTTAGCGTCACGGTTCCTGAGGTGAAAACTGCATAGTTGGGTTTTTGATGGGTTTGGTTTCAGGTGGTTGTTATTGTAGTAGCTTGACATTTCTTGGAGAGCACTTTCAAGGACATGCTCGATCTTTTGGAAGTCAACTTGTTGGGTGGTAATGCAGAGGTCATCAGCGTAGATGAAACGTTGGCATTCTGGGGGTAAAGGCTGGTCGTTTGTATAAATATTGAAAAGGAGGGGGGCCAGTACGCTACCTTGTGGGAGGCCATTCTTTTGGGCTTTCCATTTGCTCCTCTGGTCATTTAACTGGACGTAGAAGCGCCTGTTGTTAAGGAGGCTCTTGATGACTTGACACAGGTTCAGGTCACCAGTCATGTCCAGTAGTTTCCTGACCATTGTTCGGGCTCGCCATTATTTCTTTATTTATCTATCATAGTAGTATCTCCTGCAGATTGTATTAATACAAAACATACAGTAACCACACACTGTGCATCTGACATACAATGTGACACGTTATGAGCTTGTAGATGTGCTATTTTCAGAAAATGAGAATAAATTTTATTCGGTAAGTTAAGTAAACCTTGCTGAGCATGTGCCTCCTGCTTGGCACTTAACATGGTAGTATCCACACGTTTCCAACGTCCCATCGTGCATTGTGCAGGTGGTGTGAGGTTGTATGTCTGCTGTTCTCCGGATGTGTCCCACACATAATGCTACAGTAAATTCTCGCGGAAACAGGTGGATATTTTCATGCTAAAACGTACCCCCCCCCCCCCCCCCCCCCATACCGTTAAAGGACCAGGTCACCTCTGGGACAACAACCAGATCTTATTTTATTGTTGTGTGGGACACGATCAACACAATCCTGTAATTTCTTGTGTTCAATCTGTGTTTTTAGATATTTTAGTATTTCAGCATGCTACAACTGGTCATATGATGCTTTGTAGCATGATATTGCATCATCTCATGCATCATATGATGCAAAATGCATCATATGACCAGTTGTAGCATACTGAAATACTAAAATATCTAAAAACACAGATTGAACACAAAAAATAACTCAACATTGTGTTGATCGTGTCCCCACACAACAATAAAATAAGATCTGGTTGTCCCAAAGGTGACCTGGTCCTTTAAGTTCATGTAATAACACTGCTTGTCTACATTGTATTTGCATTACCATTTTACGTCAGTAAAATGAAAGAGAGCATTGCCTGGGAACTTGACACTTTTACTATTATTGTTTTGGGTTGGAAGCGAGCCCACACTGTTTCGAAGGAACAGTCTTTCTAGTTATATTTGATACTGTCTGTGTTTGTATAAAACTGAATTGATTTGAAAACAATACTCACAATACTAGGTAATTTCTAAGCCTGAGATTGTTGATTGTTGATGTTGATTTGTAGGCGGCCCTTTATTTTCATACTCTTATATCTTCCTTCCTTTCTTTCTTTCTTTCTTTCTTTCTTTCTTTCTTGCTGTTTCTGTGCTGTATCCATCTCTCACCTCATCACAGCATCGTGCAGATTCCACTGCTGCGTGACAGACCTTCCCAACCCATCAATTGAGCGGCTAATAAAGTTCTAACGTTGCCGCCCATTAAACCGGTCAAAACACCACCAGCAGCAGCAGCATGTGGAAGCCTGTGTGATGAATGCCGGTTGCAACACAGAGCATGTGTGTCGCAGGTTTAACGATTTGTACAGTCAACGTTACCTGTTTCTAAGAAATGCTTATTACTATATGTTCTCCACCCATGTTCCAATACTCCGCACCATTGATTTTCAACAGGCCAAAATAGATTCTATTTATGAATAAGTATTATCCATCCATTATTTCCATCCATGGTGTTGTTTAAGAGAAGCCCGACTTGAGCCACGTGAGACACCGGCGAGTGAGCTAAAGCGAGCGAGTCGCTGTGTCGAGCGTTGCGAAGTCCGCTTCAGCTGACTCAGCGGTGTGCGACAAGCGACACAAGGTTTGAATCACCACTCAGCATATCAGGGTTTTGCCAGACAAAAACTCAGATAAGCACCTTATGGTTGGTTAAGGAGGTATATTGACATCGTTAAGGTGACGGTCATACTATGTGTAGTGATGCGTGGGTGCGGGAATTGAACACCACTCTTCCACTCGCCAGTCCGACACGCAAACCACTGTGCCAAAAGAGCTGAGCTCAATTGTCAGGGCTGTTGCGGGTCGGTTTATTGGCTGGGGCTACATATGCATGCACTTCATTATTGCCAACCCAAGGCTTTAGAGGCATCAGTCAGTCTCCCATGTTGACTTGCAGGGCTGTGGGCAGAGCAGACATGAGTGTCACTTTTCTGCTGTGTAGTTTGTTTGACTTGTCTTGGTGTGTCTGGCTTACAGAAAGAAAAGTACATGAACTACTGTATAAGTGAAATGAAATGAAATGAAATGAATAGTAGCATGGAGCTCCAATATACATGGCATGTGGAATGCAGGAGGTACAGAGGTAGGAAAAGTAGATACTGATAACAAATAAAACATTCCTCCCCTGACCCCATTAACGCATGATTCTACAAGACAATTTAAACCTAGATCTATTCTAGATTGTAGGTTAACTTCATATGACAGTAATGTGGGCCCAGCGCCAGCGGTAAGAAAGATGTTTACTTTCAAAGTGCAGTCCATTGCAGAAACCAGCTTCCACGGAACTTCAGTCAATTACAGATGACGTATTTACTAGGGGTGTAACGATATAGTAACTGCATCGAAATATCGTTTTTAACTTAAAAAATCGAAGTAGATCGAAATGAAAACAGCTAAAATCGAATCGTATCGTTTGATTTTGTATCGTATCGAATCGACAGTGCAAAGAATCGATTGTATCGATACTACCTACTTGTGCATTGTATTTAGCATTTTTAAGAAGAAAAAATGAAAAGGAGGGGTTTAATTACTTTTCCTTTCCATATAGCTACACTGGTCTATCGATAAATGTGTGTAAAGTCTGTGTTCATGTCAAGGTGCAGGTTTGTCCATATGTGTTCAAATACAATGTCCATGTATTTGCCTGATAATCGCTGTTTACTTATTTATATACATAATAAATAATGTTCCCCTTAAAAACCTGCACTATCCATACCTTTCACACAGATTTAATTTCTTTGCTAAATAGTTACTATATCAATTTTAAATCGAATCGTATCGCCATGAATGAACCAATATCGTCCATGTATCGTATTGCCAACCATGTATCATGATATGTATCGAATCACTATTAAAATGTATTGTTACACCCCTAGTAATGTGGGCACAGCACCAGCGGTAAGACAGATGTTTACTTTCAAAATGCAGTCCATTGCAGAAACCAGCTTCCACGGAACTTCAGTCAATTACAGATGACAGATTACCAGCTTCCACAGAACTTTAAAGCAGGTTGTGCTGAAAGGTAAAACATATCAGCAAAACATATCAGTACCCTGGCTCTATTTGGCCAGAGTGGAACAGAGCTCCTGTCAAGGAAGTAAGGGATGGGCCCAATAGGGCTGTGCTGTGCATTATCAACTATTTGTGTCATTGGGGCTCCTGTGAAAAAGGGCCTTTTCATGTGTGTTGCATTGTTTTCCTTTGTCTTATCAGGGCGGTCCTTCACAACTCTTCAATAGCTGTGCACTATTAGGCTAGACATTAGATATCTATCTAATCACTAGTGGCTCCACTTACAAAGGAGGGAGCTCAGACAAACTTTAACACTTTTAACCCATTTAGGCCTAGAATTATTGAATGCTTTAACCAGTGAAAAATAGCAAATATACAAGCTCACAGCTGCGAGCTTGTAGATCTGCTATTTTTGAAAAAGTCGTGAAAATGTGTGCAAATCTTTGAATATATGTATTTTCAAAGCGAACGTTTGTAACTAAAATTTTGCTTCTGGGTGGTCCCTGGAACTAAATATTTTGAGATGGGGCTCCGTGGCCAAATAAATATCATTTTGTGGGTCCTCCACATGAAAAGGTTTGAGAACCACTGACATAGTAGTCTCTCAAGAACAGACTAACTGAGCTCCAGTTAAGTGAAAAGGACCGTTTCTTTGACGAGGTCTAGCCAGATTGCTGACATAGAAACATAGGTTTTTCAAAAAAAATCTTAGAAGGATTCAAAAGACACTTCAGAACACACAGAATCGGGTCAAAATTCTAATTGTCACGATTTTTCAAAAATAGCAGATCTACACGCTCGCAGCGCGGCACTCGGTGCCACGCTGTGAGCTTGTATATCTGCTATTTTTCAATAGTTAAAGCATAAAATAATGATACACAATATGTGTACCCGTTCTGAATGGGTTTTAACAAAAGGATCCGCCACAATATCCTGAAATGTAGTAGTAGTAGTAGTAGTAGTAGTAATCTTTATTTCGGTCCATTAAAGAAAAAAATTAAAATACATTATTACAATGTAGTCCACTGACAATAGTGGCACCGAAAGGGAATAGGCTGAAGCCTGGGCTTATTATGCCTACCCTTATTGAATGAATGAAGCTACTTAAGGCGTTAATAAAGTGACCATCATGAATGGTGCTCTCTCCCTTTGATCTCTACTCTGCCCTGCAGGAGTTAATGAGCACAGTGTTTTTCCTATGAAAATCCACCAAACTACAAAATAGGATAGGAAAGCTTTTCCCAGCTGAGATCTAGTTAAGATGACCCCTCCCAACCCCCCATCCCAAACCATACTTCAACATTTTAGTTCCTCTCCCAGTCTCGGCAGAGTAGTTCCGGAGCGGATGGTCCTGTCTTACCCTGGCCTCGTAACCACAGGCTTATTTTGGCGATCAGAAGAAAAATAAGCCTGGGCAAGCTTAAGCCCCCCTATAACTGTGCTGGTTCATTACATTTTGATTGTATAAATAAATGTCGCTGTTCAGATATCTTATTTTACATCAGTATTGTTCATGTGAACCGGTTTGTTTAGGCTTATCCATTATAATGATAAAATCGCTATGATTTATCACTCGTTTTCACCGCGGATTACTTCCTCATTTACTCAAAGCGGACAGCAGTATCTCTCTGCCAACATGAATCATCGTGAATCACACATAGGCCAAGTCAGTCACGTCAGTATTATAAGGTCAGCTTAAGTGTTTGAGAAAGGAATGTATAGTCAAACAAAAGAATTAAGAGCTGCAGTGATGTGTTGTGAGAGAGGAGAGGCAGAATGGACCTGCAGGCTCTGACTTTATTATGGTTGCTGCTGTCGGCCAGAAACCTCTTATCTCCATATTCTAACATACTGTATTATTCTCATTATAAACTAACGTCCTACTTGATCATACTACACACAAAAGCATCAAGCAGATCTACAAGCTCGAAACGTGACGCGGAGCGACGTGTTTCGAGCTTGTAGATCTGCTACTTTTGCCTTTGAATTAGGGATGGAAATCGGAATCGGCCAATATCAAAACTCGGCAGGTATGTTATCAAACCAGCCGAATCGGTGACCGACAGGTCACTGACATAAATACCGGTTTTATGCCAATTGTGTCTATATGGCACTGCACAGCATGATGCTCCCGTCCTGTGACTAAAATAAACATTAGCAAGTAGCAGCCAGTCTACTTAGTGGCAGCCTACAGAACACAGATGGTGATGATTACCTTTGCAATGTAAGGATATATTCCATAATCCTGTGTCAATGTCGTCTCCAAAAAGAAGGGGGTAAAAAAGCATGTGTCACCTGCTTTCCTCTTGCCTAGTCCAGACGGTCACATTAGACTGGATATTGTTTGTGATTTTCGATATTGTACTATTGTGATTGATTTGGCATTAGTGTTCTTCTAGCTTATTGGTACTCAAATTGAAGTATGTCTTGTAGGCCTACTTGGCCTTAAAAAAAGGGTATCGGAGCAACCCTATTTTCTAAATGAGTTCTTAGCTAAAGAAATCGGTATCGGAAAAATCGGTTTTGGCAGGTCAGACGTTCATAAAACCGGTGGATCGGTATCGGCCAAGAATGTTGCAATCGGTCCATCTCTACTTTGAATCCTGAAACGTGAACAGTTTTTTTTGACATATGAGGTTTCCACCTGACAGACAGAGATGATCTACTGCACAGGAGAGGCGTGGCGGATCACCTCTGATGACCTTAACTCCACCTTCACACTGCCTGAAGCTCTCTGGCACAGGATCACACACACACACACGAACATAACGCACACACACACGCACGCACTCACACAGACCAACATCAAGGACAACGCAAGTGGTGTCACCCTATGTCACCGTACATGAATCTAATCATCTGCATTAACCCATTTAGGCCTAGAATTATTGAATGCTTTAACCAGTGAAAACTAGCGAGCTTGTAGATCTGCAATTTTTTGAAAAAGTCATGAAAATGTGTGCAAATCTTTGAATATATGTATTTTTTAAAGCAAACGTTTGTAACTCAAATTTTGCTTCTGGGTGGTCCCTGGAACTAAATGTTTTGAGATGGGGGTCCGTGGCCAAATATATATCATTTTGGGGGTCCTTCACATGAAAACCACTGACATAGTAGTCTCTCAAGAACAGACTAACTGAGCTCCAGTTGAAGTGAAAAGGACCTTTTCTTTGACGATGGCTGGCCAGATTGCTGACATAGAACATTAGATGGATTCAAAAGACACTTATAGTCAAAATTCAAATTTTCACGATTTTTCAAAAATAGCAGATCTACAAGCTCGCAGCGCTGTGAGCTTGTATATCTGCTATTTTTCAAAGCGTAATGAAAAGACTTGTTTCCAATTTGGTCCAACAGCATAACTAACAATAAACAGTCCATTAGATAAATGACAAGGCACCAATACATTTTAGCACGCAGTACGTCACATGAGTTCACACTTCACACAATAACACGATCATTGAAAACAACAGCCTAAAATCCCTAACACATATCAAACCATAAAAGCCCAAATTAAAATGCATCACTCTAGTTTTTGCCATAACATGTGTGTTGTTTATGTTTAACATTTAAAGTTTAAAATTCACTACATTCAGACAGCCGTTTGTATCAGCCCACTTCAAGAGGTGTTGAGTGTGTGTGACTATCAGTTCACGCCTGGCGAGGGCCACCCATAGAGCTCCAGTGCCCTGGGCAGAGCAGCTGGTCTGACTCACTCACAGCAAGAAAAGAAGTCAGAGAGATGGAGGAAAATATGATGTTCTCCCTGGTGGGTGGAGAAATGGGGAGAGGAGGAGATTGATAAATTGACGCTTAGTACTGTCACGATAGATTCAGGGACAGGTGCATGTAAGGTCCCATAATGCAGGAACGCACAGGAAACCAAGTGTACCAGACATTACTTACATAAACATAGCTACAGTACGTTTCTCGGGTTTGATGCTATACATTTTGCTGTTGACTACAGAGGAATAGTTACTTAATGTTACAGTATGAGCCTGCTGTTTGTGTAGTGCTCCGGACAAGACCGGGTCACAACAGCTTTGCCAATCGAGCTCAGCTCTATTGGCCACAGTGTGAGAGTGGGGTTCGATCCCAGCTCGGTGCAAATCACTACAGCTGGTGTAGTTATGGCACATGGATCATGAGGGACAGCGTGAAGTGTGAGGCGTGATTATGTGTTCCACAAACCAAGGGGGTGGATGTAGTGCCCTGGACAAGACATGGTCACAACAGCTCTATTGAAACAGTGGGGTGTGTGTCGGTTTGCTGAGTGGGAAAGTGGTGTTCGATCCCAGCTCGGCACAAATTACTACACTTGATTACAAAGGGATACATGTAGCTATGTAATAACTACACAGAAGCTGGGACCTATGCATTCAGAGCATACAGTCATGTACGAATATAACTGAAGTGAGATTAATAACACGTCAATAATCAATACATCAATAATCAAAAAGGAATATGAATTCAAAAAGGAATTTAAATTGTATTTTCTCATTGCTCTGTCCCTCCCTGTCCAGGTGTGTGTGGCTGTAAGCAGAGCAGAGTCCTGGACTGAAGGTCACCTCCAGCGTCAGAAGAGGGACTGGGTGGTCCCCCCAAAGTTTATCAAAGAGAACAAAGATTACACCAAGGAGCGCTACATCGCCAAAGTAAGACAACCTCGTGTCATGTTTTTATTGTGAAATCGAGGTCATGAAATATTGTGAAAAGAACATTTTAATACGTTTGAATACTTAGGCTGCAGTGCTTCAACTCAAATGCAAATTTGACGGTGCAACTTTCAGGAGTATCTATGCTTTGACTCAAGTGGGGCTGAGTACCTGAATGTGTCTGTATGTGATTGGTTCAGATCAGGTCAGACTAGGGTTGCCAACTCCCAGAGCTTCAAATACGGGACACCTTCTAATAAAACTTGCGGTGCCAAAGGCGCCGCCAAAAAATCGGGTATTATCGGTTATAAAGTTTGCTAAAACGGGTATTTTCCTATATTAAATCATATTTTTCCTTTCACAATATTAATTTGGGTGTCTTTGGGCCACCTAACCACCTAACCTATTACAAAATCATGTAGTGTAGTCCTATATTTTATTTCTCTCAATTTTCCAAAACATATAGGTCTACCATGTTCTTATGTGCCCACTCTCTGGTTACCCAACACTAGTTTAATCATATTGGCATACAGTAATAACCATTAAGTTTTAAAAAACAAAATCAACGCATGCTTATGTTATTTCACATACCAGCCAGTCTGGGGTCGCTTTAGTTGGCAGACAAGACTACTGTAATGCTCCCAGGAATACCATCCCATGGCTTATTTTGTGCTTGCTTGCCTGCTTTTTCACCTTGTTGTTTAGGCAATCACCTATCATGGATTCATGTCTAATCTGTTTGTACACAATCTTCTGTCACGTGTTTTTCTTTTAAATTAAACAATGTTCTGAGCCGAGCACTGTCGTATGCTCGCTCGCACTCGTCTCTCGTAGGCAACTTGTGGACTGAACCTACAGCCCATGGGACTGTGTCTTAGCAACACTGTGTTAATGAGCCAATGAGCTGCCTACAAACAGTGCAGCGCCTCACCCAGTAATGGGATGCAGCACTTGTCTCAGAGGAGAGCAGAGTGGAAGTGGAAGCTCACTGACAGGCAGAATCACTGTCATTTCTCAATTAAATCATCCCGTCATTCATATTTATCCCCCAACCTTAAAATACGGGACAAAGAGCGTCCTGTAGCTGTTCAATACGGGACATGTCTTTTAGTTTCCAAAAGCGGGACGATCCCGTATTTTACGGGACGGTTGGTAACCCTAGGTCAGACATGTATATGTGAATTGTGATTGGTCTAGATCAGGTCAGACATGTTATAACTGTACTGTATAATGATTGGTCCAGATCAGGTCAGACATGTGTTGTGATTGGTTCAGATCAGTTCAGACCAGACATGTATAACTGTTTAATGATTGGTCCAGATCAGGTCAGACATGTGTTGTGATTGGTCCAGATCAGGTCAGACATGGATGAGAAGGCCACCCTGTACTACGCCCTGACGGGGCCGGGGGCCACGGAGCCTCCCATCAACCTGTTCACCGTGGAGGAGAACACGGGCCATGTGAGAGTGACCGGCATCCTGGACCGAGAGGAGAGGGAGGAATATGTGGTGAGTACAAGACAAGTTTATTTAGCATGTTTAAAGGGGATCTAGGCAATTCTGTGTGTATACAAACACATTCCCCCCTCCCCATCCCCTCTTTGACAGGCATCAAACAGGTCGTTGTCTTTGATGCTTTCATTGATAAGAGAGATCACTAACGAGCAAACGCCCCCACCAAAATAATATAGTGATAAAGGGAAACGACTGCTAAATGTAATGTTTGTATATACATATACAGTATATAAAAATAGTCTTAAAGTTACCTAGTTTCCCTTTAAAAACAACATCAGTCAACCCAAAAGGAGACAATGGCAACTTAAAGACCGTAGTCCAGAGGTAGGCAACCATCTCATTCCCAGCCAAATATTATTTTATCATCTTTTCTAGGAAGTCCCAGTCAGCCAGATCATCTTTCATCATCTTTTATCACATCCTGTTAACACCTGTGCAGAGGGATTAATTCAGTAGGTACATCAAAAAGATGATGAAAGATGATCTGGCTGGCTGGGAGTAACAGGAAATTAAAATTGTCTGGGAATGAGTTGAGGCCAAACTCCAACAACTTGCAGCAAAACAGCTTTAAGGACACTCCATACCAATGCAACTCCTTGCAACTGCCACTAGGGATAATGAAGTTGCATGTTGCGAGTAGTTGCATTGGTACTGGATTGGCCTTGGGCACGGGTGCCGACATTGGCACAGAGGAGCTTGGGATATTCACTGGCACACTGGCATAAGTATGTTTTAAATGTAGTCAGTAAAATAAGTCCTCTCGCATCTATATGCAAATTAATTCTACATTCATTCCAACTCTGAACTCTGACCAGGGAGGGAGTCTGGGGGACAGGCTTTAGTCTAATGATCGTTACAAGTTTCTGAGTGGATGATTTAAGTAATCTGGTTGCAGAAGGTGAGGTTAACAGTTCGCACACATAGGCTACTAGTTGTATGCATGCTTTGAAATAATTGTGTGTGTGTGTGTGTGTGTGTGTGTGTGTGTGTGTGTGTGTGTGTGTGTGTGTGTGTGTGTGTGTGTGTGTGTGTGTGTGTGTGTGTGTGTGTGTGTGTGTGTGTGTGCTTTGTGGTGGCTCATAGCTGACAGGAATAGCCCGTTATCGTGACGGCCGGACAGCGGAGGAGCAGATCGAGCTGACCATCGCGGTGGAGGATGAAAACGACAACCCACCCGTGTTTCAGCCCATGCCCCCTGCTGGAGTGAAGGAGAACAGCACATCAGGTATGACAAATGCTCTGGGTGAAGGACGTGTTCCACCATTTGATACATTTGAATTTCAATAAATAGTAGAAATATAGAAATCTTGTTAAAGGATGAGGGGTCTTTTAACAATATTTCTATATTTCGACTTTTTACTTCCTCCCACTGGGAAACCCGATCCGGGTCACGGCACCATTGTAACGCCCGGGATTCGAACCCGGGTCTCCTGTGGAAGTCTAATATCTTAACCACTAGACCAAAAGGATATCCCTATGGACGGGGGAGATAGTAGACTTTTGAGGCAGTGAGTCACTCTGTTACACAAGCACAGAGTGCACAAGCGCGGAGTGCATCATAGGTGGTTAAATAAGGAACCTATGATTATGAACGTGATTATTAGGTTCATGAATCAAGATAGTTGTCTCTTGGACACAATAGAGGACCCATTACAGGAGGAGGGCGTAGTTCTGAACTGCATGCCCAAAATATGCCACCCTGCAGCAGCATTGCGACAGAGGGTACATACAGTATTCACCACCCACTTCCCGTAGATATGATGAATATGCCTTTCACCTTTCATAGAATTCATACTCTACATACTCTGAAATTATGTTACAACCCTAAGGAGTTCTAGCTGCAAAATCTGTAATATCAGCGATGAGAGATTTCTGACATTTGGGACGTGAATAATAATGCAACCGGTTTGCACATGCAGCATGTACTGTAGGCACGGGTACAGAACTGGTCGTAACCCTCCTCAGTTGAGATCCTCATCGAGGGGTGTGATGCACTGAGAGACGCAGGTATCAGCATGTGCCACACCTCAGTATAAACGCCCCGCAGTCATGACTTAGCACATGTTTGTAGTGTCTGCTGACTGTGATGCCAGACGGAATAATTACGCTTCAGCGTGCATACTGTTCAACAAGCCGTTGATGGATCGTGTTTAGAGAACTCACTGAACTTTGATACACACGGATAGTAGCCAATTAATAAGTGATAGCAACAGCACAAAATGTAAACCCCACGTACAAATGTGCCATTTCAAAACTGCCATTGGCAAGACAGTAGATTGTCAGGGGATTTGCAGAACATTGAGCTTGTAGATCATCTATTTTTGCTCTTTGTATGACCTTCTCTGACTTAAATCTACCCATGAAGGTGGATTCTTCATTTCAATGGGAATGGAGTGGTTTCTTGCCATTTGCAAGTTTCTGCAAAAATATCCTCCATTCTCCATACAAATTAGAAAGGCAAAATGGGGAAAGAAACTTGTGGAAAAAATGCATTTGCATGAAATATTCAGTAAAATAGCAGTAAATATCAAAGAGCATGAAACGGCACATCTGTATGGGTTCACATGTCATATATCTTATTAATGTAGAAGAATTGTTATTTTGATCAACATCGAAATCTCATCGAATGTTAGTATGTGGCTCAAATGATGAATACATAATGGACCTTGCTATGAAAAGGATTGAAAACCACCACACATGTTCTAGAAATGCTCATAAATCTATCATGGGTTACTGTTGAGAATGGATTACATTCATGTATTCTCACCTTCTTCAGAAATGTTTTAGTTGACAAAAATCCCCAGTATTTCTTTGACCAGGTTGGATACATAAGAGATTAACATGACCATATGACTGGACAAGCTACATAGTTCAGGTGATCTTGTAACACTTAAACCAAGAACAAATCTTCTGAGATTTACGTTTTTCTATAGAGCTGTAATAAGATGGAACACATTTCCTAATTGCATAACTAATACTGACTCAAAATTGACCTTTAAGAGAAAGTTAAAAGAACATCTAATTCAAAGAAGCCTGTACTAATCCTCAGAGGCACAACGTTTAATGTATTGTAACTTTTATTTATTTTCTATTTTTTACTTTTAGATTATAGTGACTGTAAAGTTGATTACCTGTAATGTTTTTATTAATGTTTGTCTGTGTCGGACCCCAGGAAGACTAGCTTTTGTCATGGCAAAAGCTAATGGGGATCCTATTAAACAATAAACTCTAAATGATCAGATTGTAACATGTAATGTTTTGTATTCTTCCAGGCACTCTGGTGGTCAAGGTGAACGCTACGGACAGAGACAAGCCTGGCACGGCCCACACTAAGATCTCCTACACCCTGGAGCAGCAGGAGCCTCCTGATGGAGCCAACTTCTTCTACATGGACCGGAGGACAGGCTGCATCTACGTCAAGGAGCCCACCCTGGACAGAGAGGTGCGTTCGCTGCCTTGGAGCTGTGCTATACTGGTAGTGGTTGTCAAGGACCTCCAAATTAAGCTGTGCTATGCTGGTAGTGGTTGTCAAGGACCTCCAAATTAAGCTGTGCTATGCTGGTTGGTAGTGGTTGTCAAGGACCCCCAAATTAATCTGTATTTGGCCACAGAACCCTGTTCAAGATTTGTGTTGTTAAATTTGTCATATCTTTGACGATTTTTCAAGAATAGCCAATGTATAGTATAGTGGTTAAACATATATATATATATTTTTTCTCTCTCTATAGTTTTTTTCCCACACTTTTGTAACCCATTTTTCACCCTGTGCCAATTGCCTAAACTGTAATCCTGGGTGTTACTCTCTCTCTGTCAACCTGGGGAGAGACCCGAACTGAGCTCATGCTTCCTTCAGTGCATGAGGAGTGACTAGGTCGCTTCTGATCACCTAACAGGGTGAAGTGTCCCCAGTAGGATGTGGCACATCGAAGGAACACGTTATTCCAACCAGTTCCTTTCCCCTTCATCAGGCTGCCTCCTCCAGGCAGTATAGAGACCAGGATTACTGAATGTTTTTAACTAATACCCTAAGGAGACACAGGGAGAACATTACAAACTCCACACAGAAAGGCCCTTTCGCGGGAATGGAACCCCAGACCTTCTAGCTGTGAGGCGACAGCTCTACCGACTGTCTCCACCGTGCCCCCAGTTAAACTGATTTTGATGGGGACCCCCTCAAGGACCCCTGGGGTTCACCAAACCCCACTTTGAGAAACACCGAACTATCCACAAGTTTTCAAAGTTCCATCGTGCATTGCGCAGAAAGTGTACGGCATTTTTCGGCGTCGCAGCCGAGAGTGATCTACAAGCTCACAACCGTTGCATTTGCGAGACGACGCGAGCTTGTATGTCTGCTGTTCTCCGGAAGTGTCCCACAGATAATTCTACAGTAAATTATCACGGAAACAGGTGGATACAATATGTCTGATGAGTGATGAGCGACGTGATTGGTCCGCTGTGCTATTCCTTCCCATACATTTAAATTATTGGTGTTCAGAGCTATAGAAATGGAAAGTTAAGAATTCCCACTCATAAAATATTCCTATATGCAATCATTTGGAATGTGTCTTTGTGCTCAGAGATATCAAGAACAAGAGGAATGTGGAAGTATCACTTGCCTTCGGGCGAATGATATGATAGTTCCAAACGCTGCTGTATAATTTTGTTCCAGGCATTGAATCTCATAATGGGTTTTGATGGAGCACATGTGACATGATACATGAACCACGTGACTGTGTTGCAGTGAGAGTAGAAGTAGTCACCATCCTTCAATGGGACTAGTTGTGTTTAAAACTCATTTAAACACAATAATTTACTTGGAAGTTGGAGGTGAGGAAATTCAACAGAAAAAGGGAGTTTGAATTTCAAGAAGGGGAAGTGTCCCTGATTTCCTGGTTGAGTGATCATTATTGGGAAATGTATATCACATGTTTGTGCTCGGCGATCATATCAGTATACAGTATCAGTTAACATGAGTTTACCACCACAAGTAACAAAAAGAACACCTAGTCTTAGCCCATTACACCACCCAACACAACAAGCTCAGGTTGATTGTTAGTCAGGTTTGTGGTCCATGGTTCATTATCAGTGGAAAACCCCTGCTCTAGATAGCCATGGGCATCAAGCTGTCTCCAGTAACTACACAGGATAATCCAGAGCTAAAGACGTAGTGAAATCAAAGATATGTTTTTCACACTTTCATATCTGTAGTGAAGTGAAAAAATCCTGTGTTTGAGTATTATAACAAGACAATTACAGCCCTAAGCTCATGCAGCCCCTAAACAAAAATGTAATGTTTTATGACGTTCGTTAACGATTTAATAATTCACAAGGTCAGAATGACTGACAGGTGCCCGTGTCAATCAACTTCAACTATTTCAACTTCAGCTACTCCCCGCAAGTCACTTGTTCCCCCGCCTACCCGTTCGTCCTCCCCGCACAGCTGAGCCAGTATTTTGCGCTGGCTTACCTCCGGTTCAGCCAATCACAAGCCTCGGCCGACATCTGCCTCGTCAGTCTATGTGAGCGACGCTTTGACACTGAGCGTCGCTCGTCAGCCTGCCTACCTTTACATATTAATGTCTTCAATGAGTTATGGCCCGCCTACTTTTTGACCATCAAATCACATTCCTCCGAGCGCTATGTCCTGCCTTCCTGGACCGTTTCACAAGGAAATGCCTCACCATAAGGAAGTGGAGCAAGCGGAGAACTTCCGTTGCAGTCCGTCTTTAAATAAACACTGAGCATTTTACAGTGTAGAGAGGGGTCCGAAGAGATAAAAAAAAAGGCATCAAATTCGTATCATATTTCAAATGAAAATGGTTGAGAATGTCAGTATGATGTGAATGTGTTTACCTGTCTTGTTCCAGAGGGTGAGTTCTTACGCTCTGACCATCAAAGCAGCGGACATGGACGGAGCTCCCGGAGGTCTCACAGCAACCACCACCGTCCAGGTCAACGTGCAGGACATCAACGACAACGCTCCCACGCTGGAAAAAGATGAGGTATTCTTTACAACATGTCTGCAACCGAGAGGAGCTCAATTCAATTACATTTGTTGATTGAATACAACAATCGTACTTTATGTTTCTATGTGTTTCTGCCGGCGACAACCGTGGTCGGAGGCATTATCTTTCTGGGTTGTTCCTCCATGTTTTGTTTTATTCTTTTTTAGAAAAGAGAATAAATAACTAAACATTAGCAATGCTCTCATACAATTAAAAGCAAGGGTTAATAAGTGCAGGTTTTGAGCTGGGATTAAAAAACAACTGTGCTGATCTAAATGGAAGGGGCACCTTAGGTGGGGTTGGCGAAAGGGCCTTTATGTGTGGAGTTTTCATGTTCTCCCCTTGTCCCCTAGGGTAGCTACCCTCACACAAGGGGGGGGGGGCATCAGCAAAAGCGTGGTCACCCCTACATTTTACAGTCTTGGGTACAACTATAGCAATAGCTTGTCAGCAGATCTCAGAGCTCTGGCCGGGAAATAGGACTGTAGAAGATCTAGACGGTGACAGCAGGCCGTGAAGTGTTTAAAAAATGAATACAGAAATCTTAAAATACATTCTAAAATGAACAGGGAACCAATGAAGAGAAGCCAGAAGATGTAGTCTATTCAGATGAAGCCTTAATGCTGTATATCACTCACACACACACACACACACACACACACACACACACACACACACACACACACACACACACACACACACACACACACGTCTTGCGACATGCAGTGATGCGTACAGACACATACACAATTACACATACTGCACGCATGCCATTACATGTAACCACAAGCATGCATATCCAATTGTAAAACATGCAAATAATGCATGCACATATAGGTCCAGAATCTCCAGATCAATGACACATGCACACACATACCCCATGTACACATATACCCCACGGCCATTCATGTACCCAGGCAGGAGCTGAAGTAGTTGTCAGATTAAGAACATCAGATCCTTTACGCAGGTACAGTACTCTCTCCACCCATGAGTCATTACCCTGACCTATGTAATAACTCATGGGTGAAAGGTACCTACCTGGGGGTTAGGTAAGGATAAGGTGTGTCTAAACACTCAGAAGTATAAGTCATGCTGGTGGTGTGGCTGTAGTTCAAACATCTTAAGAACCGTCCACCAAACTGACTTCAAACTCGGTCGGATATATACAATAGGTTGTATTATTGAAGATTTTTGGCAAAGACTAAAATTTAAGTTGTATTCTCTATGATTTTAGTTAGATTTAGCTAGTTTTGTAAGCACACTTTCTTTAGTTACATAGCCTATTGATTGATTGATTGATTGATTGATTGAACATTTGATTAGACAGAAATGCAAACAGCACAACTTTGATTGATTGACTGGTGTGGCAATTTACCTTACCTTGACATACTTTTAACCAACTTAAAGTTATACCATGTAACTTTTTTTATAAAACAAATCTTAAAATTGTCCTAACTGTTAAATCGCTAAAGTTCTAGAACCCCCACTCCGTTAATTTCAGCTTCTAAAGCCTTCTCTTTATATGTTTTCTATGAGCCGTGAGGGGGGGAGAATTTCGCGGCAAAATGACGTCATCTGCATCATCTGTATACGTTGGCCAATCATATCGCCGATCATAAACACATGGTACACTACCGGCCAATCACAGGCGCATCTTGTAGACTTCTCAGGAAGTAGCTTGCCTCAACATAACAACAACATACTCGGGTGAAGGAGTGTGTTTCTCCGGAATGCCTGAACCTGTCAGGAACCAGGGACCCCTCTAAAGATAGATCTCGGCGAGGTGGAGGCAGACGCGGTGGCGAGAGGCCCGGTCCGCGGCGAAAAACGGCCGAAAGACGTGGACGCGACCGCGGTTTGCTATACAGCTCTGACCACTAGTTGAGCAACTTACACAGTATAGCTTTAAGTATGTTTCCGATGTTTCCCCACATGTTTTAACGGACACTATTTGAATTTGAGAAGTTTGGGTTGCACTGTATTAGTTTAATTGACTCCATAGTAGGGAGCCTGTTCAAGCTCACAGTGTTGATTGAGCACACACCAAATGTGCTCAATCAAAAGGTGAATGCTAACCCTAACCCTGATTTGTTCAGTACTCTGGCAGAATCATGTTCATTGTTTTATGCAGTATACCAGGGTTCCCCAATTAGTTTTCCCCAAGGGCCGAATTTTGTCTAGGGTACCAAAGCCGAGGGCCACAACATTGCAGGGGGCGATGGTGGAGTTCCCACTACTCCAGCGACAGTTTTCGTCGTTGTCGGGTGAAAATCTTGTATGTCCAAAACCGTTCGTTTTGAATTTATCATTTTAAAAATGATTTAAACTAGTGAAAACAGACGATCTACAAGCACACAACGCCTCGCACCACGAGGCGTTGTGTGCTTGTAGATTTTGTGCGACGGCCTTGTATGATTTGCGAAAGAACGTACACATTTGGAGATACGAGATTTCCACCCGACAACGACAATATACTAGTGTTGTTGCTGCTCTTATACCACCATTATTACTAGGGTTGGTGTGGGCCAGACAGTAGCCCCCCGCGGGCCGCAAATGGCCCGCGGGCCACCTCTTGGGGAACACTGCAGTATACACTAACATCATGTGTGTTCATTGTTTTATGTAGTATACACTAACATCATGTGTGTTCATTGTTTTATGCAGTATACACTAACATCATGTTGTTCATTGTTTTATGTAGTATACACTAACATCATGTGTGTTCATTGTTTTATGTAGTATACACTAACATCATGTTGTTCATTGTTTTATGTAGTATACACTAACATCATGTTGTTCATTGTTTTATGCAGTATACACTAACATCATGTTGTTCATTGTTTTATGCAGTATACCGGTACACTAACATCATGTTGTTCATTGTTTTATGCAGTATACACTAACATCATGTGTGTTCATTGTTTTATGTAGTATACACTAACATCATGTTGTTCATTGTTTTATGTAGTATACACTAACATCATGTGTGTTCATTGTTTTATGTAGTATACACTAACATCACGTTGTTCATTGTTTTATGTAGTATACACTAACATCATGTTGTTCATTGTTTTATGCAGTATACACTAACATCATGTTGTTCATTGTTTCATGCAGTATACACTAACATCATGTTGTTCATTGTTTTATGTAGTATACACTAACATCATGTTGTTCATTGTTTTATGTAGTATACACTAACATCATGTTGTTCATTGTTTTATGCAGTATACACTAACATCATGTGTGTTCATTGTTTTATGCAGTATACACTAACATCATGTGTGTTCATTGTTTTATGTAGTATACACTAACATCATGTGTGCTCATTGTTTTATGTAGTATACACTAACATCATGTTGTTCATTGTTTTATGCAGTATACACTAACATCATGTGTGTTCATTGTTTTATGTAGTATACACTAACATCATGTTGTTCATTGTTTTATGTAGTATACACTAACATCATGTTGTTCATTGTTTTATGTAGTATACACTAACATCATGTTGTTCATTGTTTTATGTAGTATACACTAACATCATGTGTGTTCATTGTTTTATGCAGATACACTAACATCATGTTGTTCATTGTTTTATGTAGTATACACCAACATCATGTTGTTCATTGTTTTATGTAGTATACACTAACATCATGTGTGCTCATTGTTTTATGCAGTAACACTAACATCATGTTGTTCATTGTTTTATGTAGTATACACTAACATCATGTTGTTCATTGTTTTATGTAGTATACACTAACATCATGTTGTTCATTGTTTTATGTAGTATACACTAACATCATGTTGTTCATTGTTTTATGCAGTATACACTAACATCATGTTGTTCATTGTTTTATGCAGTATACACTAACATCATGTTGTTCATTGTTTTATGCAGTATACACTAACATCATGTTGTTCATTGTTTTATGCAGTATACACTAACATCATGTTGTTCATTGTTTTATGCAGTATACACTAACATCATGTTGTTCATTGTTTTATGCAGTATACACTAACATCATGTTGTTCTTTTGTTTTATGCAGTATACACTAACATCATGTTGTTCATTGTTTTATGTAGTATACACTAAAATCATGTTGTTCATTGTTTTATGCAGTATACACTAACATCATGTTGTTCATTGTTTTATGCAGTATACACTAACATCATATTGTTCATTGTTTTATGTAGTATACACTAACATCATGTTGTTCATTGTTTTATGTAGTATACACTAACATCATGTTGTTCATTGTTTTATGTAGTATACACTAACATCATGTTGTTCATTGTTTTATGCAGTATACACTAACATCATGTTGTTCATTGTTTTATGCAGTATACCGGTACACTAACATCATGTTGTTCATTGTTTTATGCAGTATACACTAACATCATGTGTGTTCATTGTTTTATGTAGTATACACTAACATCATGTTGTTCATTGTTTTATGTAGTATACACTAACATCATGTGTGTTCATTGTTTTATGTAGTATACACTAACATCACGTTGTTCATTGTTTTATGTAGTATACACTAACATCATGTTGTTCATTGTTTCCTCAGTACTCGGGCAGCATCGATGAGAACGTGGCCAACGTGGAGGTGATGAGGTTCAAGGTGCTTGACCCAGACGAGCCCAACTCAAACAACAGCGCGGCGGTGTTCCACATCATCTCTGGAAACGATGAGGGCATCTTCAGCGTCAAGACCGACCCCAAGACCAACGAAGGCGTCCTCATGCTTGAAAAGGTAAAATAGACTATGAACACAACTATGTGTTCTAACATATCGGTTTTAGCCAATATATTATTTTATAATGTACATGTTTGAATGTGAAGCTGAAAAAAAACAACTAAAAATAATAAGAAGACGACACGTGTGACATGCATGATCTGGGAAGATTGCCCCAGGAAATGTGCCAATCTCAACCCAAAACAACGGCGCGAACTCACTTACACTGTAGGAAACCATACTCACTTACACTGTAGGAAAGGGGTCTTCAACAAGGAGTCCGGGACCCCTAGGAAGTAGTACTCAAAGTTACTACAGGGCGTCCGCCAAATCTTTATGTGATTGGGAACATTAGATGGAAGTACCAGATTGAGTAGAGAGCCAAGGGTCAAGATGACTATACATAATCAAGGGATGTCAAGTTTACTAAATATTAAGGGCTTAAAAGGTTAACTTTGTATTGTTTTTTTCTTTATTATACATTTGCATGAATCCAACTATCTATGGAAACAATAAAAATCAAACCTCGGTTCGAAGTGAAGCAGTGATTTTTTATTCTGTGTTCTAGAGCTTTGAAATCTGTGTTCTAGATCTATACATTCTGTGTTCTAGATCTATGTGCTTTAGTTCTATACTTTTATGAATTCTGAATGAATGAATGATTTTGTCATGGAGGGCCAAATTGTCATGTGAAGCTTGACCGATCCTCAATTCTGCAAAACATGTACGGGACAGACATTCTCACTCCTTGAGAATCTATGGGAATCCTCAAAAAAACATGTACGGGACAGACAAAGCCACTCCTTGGAAGCGGCTTTCACTGCTTCAAAAAACAAACAAACATTTAAGTCAGGGTCCTCGCTTCATTCTGCTCAGCTAATGGGTCCTTGGGCAGAAAACGCTGAAGACCCCTGCTGTACGCTATTAAACCTACATGCAGATAGTTGGCCTCGGGTTCGGTTATAGGGTTGGGCTAATAACCGCACCGCACCGCACCGTGTGTGTGTGTGTGTGTGTGTGTGTGTGTGTGTGTGTGTGTGTGTGTGTGTGTGTGTGTGTGTGTGTGTGTGTGTGTGTTTCGTCCCACAGCCCTTGGACTTTGAAGCGAATCCCGACATCAACCTGGGTCTGATCGTGGACAACGTGGCTCCGCCGGCCGGCGAAGGTGACGGAGATGGAGCAGGGGGAGGTGGAGGGGGAGGTGGCGGGGGAGGAGGTGGAGCTGGGGGTGGGGCAGGTGGAGGAGGAGGGGGTGGTGGGGGTGGTGGAGGAGGAGGTGGTGATGGAGAGGGAGATGGGGACTTAGACTTGGATGTGGATGTAGATGTAGACGCAGAAGGTGGAGGTGGGGGTGGGGGAGGTGGGGCTGGGGGTGGAGCAGGGGGAGGTGCCGGGGGCGGAGCTGGGGCGGGCGGAGGCGGAGCTGGGCCCGGCAAAAGGAAGCCACCCAGGAAGAAGAGGAAGAGCTACCCGGTGAGCATCGCGGTGCAGAACGTGAACGAGGGGCCGGCCTTCAAGCCCGCCACCAAGCCCGTGGCCGTGTCCGAGACCCCCGGCGAGACCCCGCTGAAGAAGGTCATCGCCGTCTACAAGGCCACCGACCCCGACACCGGACAACCTGCCGACAACGTCAGGTGAGAGCAGCGAGACACCGGAAGCCAAGAGCATTAAAGGGGTATTTCACTTTCAAAAAAACTTTTTGTCATTTCACCATCTAATCAGGCTTTTGCGAACACCCAGGACAGTTTTTGAATTTCTTCATTCATTATTTAGATATTCGATATTCATTTCCCCACATTTTCCCCCTTCCAAGACCTTCCTATAGAAACCCATTATAACTTCAAACTCCATTGTAACCATGATAGATTCAATGAAAACAACTGTCCTTTTTTCTGGTGACCCCTGACACCCTCCGAATATGTGAGCAGGCCGTGTTTTCTCGATAATTCTTTTCATATCATAGTTATTTTGATAGCATATAGTTTCTGATTCTTGGTTTACCTGTGATCCTGGTTTACTGAGGCACTGC
>NC_137810.1:8436141-8495614 GCF_963921795.1 Nannobrachium achirus | reverse complement strand
TGCTTAGTAAAACTAACTGACACACAACGCCTCGCACCGTGAGGCGTTGTGTGCTTGTATGCTGTTTTCATTACTTTTGTGCGACGGCCTTGTATGACGAAGCAGGGCTTTACTTTGCGAAAGAACGTACAAATTTGGAGACACAAGGTTTCCACCCAACAACGACTATAGTATATACTAGTGTTGTGGCTGCTCTTATACCACCATTATTTCTGGGGTTGGTGGGGGCCATTAAAAGGTTTATTTACAGGGGTGCCCTGAGTCAATAAAGTTTGAAAACCCCTGAGTTAGAGAGCAGGTGGGACTGGGAGATATAGACCCTCACAGGTACTAATGGACCAGTGGTTCTCATCATCAACCTTTTCAACTTTAACTTTAAAACAGTTCTAGGGGTCATTTTTAACGTCTACTCTGGCTTGTGCATCCCAGACACCACCAGTTTTTAAGTCGCTTGATTCAATATTTTATCAGACAAGTCTGATTGAACTGAACTTCCCTGCTTCTGGTGATTGATTTTGCCCTCTAATGCGTGATGGGGTCGTATTATTTGAATTATTCTTTTAAAAACAAATATGTATTTGGCCGCGGACACCCATCTGAAAATGGTTTGTGACAAGGACCCCAAGAAGAGAAGACATGTGTTAAAAAGGAATTTAAAGTATTCAAAATGTTTCAAACTCTTTCAAGATTTTCAAAAGAAGCAGATGTACAAGCCCGCTGTGAGCTTGTACAGTAGATCTGCTATTTTATGAGAACCACTGAGAATACCGGTATACGTCTCTGAAATAACAGATGTTCATATGCTAAAATCTAAATGATGTTTTCCTGGTTTTAATGGTGGACTGATTCATATTCTGAATTACACTCCACACTCCTCCTCTTGTCTCTTCCAGACTCCAGTGTGTCTCTGAGGTCAGCCGGTCCCCTGTGGCCTGGACGCTACAAGGTCACCCTGGTCATCAGGGACCAGCAGGGCCTGGCCTGCCCGGACCCCCAGCTCTTTGAGCTGCTGGTGTGCACCTGTGAGGACGGGGGGTCCTGTGGCCCCGGGCCCCTGGGGAAAGGGGCCGGAGGAGGAGGAGGAGGGGCCGCGGTGCCCATAGCCGCAGACGGACAGTACGCTGCCCTGAAGGGCATGTCCACGGCGTTTGGAGCGCCGGGAGTAGCCGCCATGATCCTGGGCTTTCTGGTGCTGCTCGGTGAGTCCTGTTTATCTGAAACAATGGTTCTCAAACCTTTCAGGCCGTGACCACCCAGAATAATCATATTTGAAATTGAACTGGGGAACCCCATCCTGATAAGCACTTGGGAATGTAAGACTTGAGGCATACGTTTTTTCAGTTCCACAGACACATATTGTGAAAATAGCAGATCTACTAGCTCACAACGCCTCGTGTGTCAATTCTTTTTGCCTCTTATATTATTTGACAATTTGGCCAATGTTTGACCAGATAGTATAGTTTGTGGATTACTTTTGATGCAGTAATGGTCTTTTTTTATTTTCTTTCTTCTTCTTATTTGTTTCTATTAGAAGGTCTTAAATTGTCACTATACTGGTCATCTGGGGGGACAGAAGGACCACCGGTTTGCTATGCATTAGGCTAACCCACGGACTCCTTAACTCTGAGTGTGTACAAATGGAAGCAAATGGACCTGTGCTTTTACAGTGTCATTTCCTCTAGTCTAAAGCAGTGGTTTGTCAACTGGCTCTTTTCTCAGCTCCAAATTCATTAGCTATTACAGTACTGTCTGAAGCTTCCAGACAATACACTAGACCAGTAACCTGACTCCGCCAGATGGTGGCGGTATTTCACAACTGTGAACTTGTCTGGCAGAGTCAGGTTACTAGACCAGTGATTCTCAACCATTTGAACTTCAAGGACCCACACAGTTAGTCTAGATGGACAGGGGGGTCCGCGCGCATAGGGTGGATTTTTTTCGCCACCTGTTTTTTCTTAATCCTTGAAGGGCATATTTTAACATTCTGCCAGGTACCATGCTAAAATATTTTCTGAAGGGGTTAATTTTTAACATTTCTTTCACAAATCCTGACTCTAAACCCCAAGATGGAAACAATAGAAACAAGCATAACTTTTGAAGGAAACAATCTACTGAGACAAATTAACCTATTTTTCCATACAATTTGGACCCAGGGAATTCATTAAATTAAATTTGACTTTAGGTCTAGCACTCCACTGAGAAAACCATTGCTGATGCGCACCTTCTTTTTCTTATATAAAATATATACCTTTATTCTTTCATGCATAACTTTCATGCCACTGTTTTAAGGTAGCGTGTCCACCAAAATGTGACAATGCAAGGCACTCTTCTAAATTGGTCATCCGAAAGCCCAGAGTTGACTTCACTTCTCTGCAACCAGATCAAAATGCCAAACTCTCAAGTCTCTGCCAGCCCTTGGTTTCTAGTGTCTTTACAATAAATTGAATACATTTGAGTTATATTCAGGTAAAGTAAAGTTTTTATCCATAGGGCTATCTGTGTTTGCTTTGTAGCCGTGATTTTCTTGCTGATGACGTGTTCCTGTGGAACCTTCCCGGGGAGCTTCGCTGAGCTGCCGTTTGACACCAAAGAACATCTCATACCCTACCATACAGAAGGACAAGGAGAGGACAGGGTAAACACATGATACCCTACTATAATACCATACCTACACCATACCCTACTGATACCCTACCATAATACCCTATTTGAAATGTAATGTAACAAGTAACACACTGTAAGGGCAATATGCCAGGCCAACAGCGGTTGAGAGAAGTTGTTGTTATTGTGCCTGTGGTCGCCGCCATCTTGGCCATCTGCTATAGTGACTGGATTGTGCCTCTCCTCCAGTGCTGGAGACGAGCGGCCCAGCTGGCTGTGAGTGAAAGCCTGTAGCGCGACAGCGTGACTCACTCGTGGAGGTTTTCATAGTAACTGCGCCCTGACGGTTCCAATAATCTAGGGACCATTGCCCAACATTCCAGAAAGGCTCATGTGATTCCATGTGCCCGTTTCCTTTAGTGTCACAAAGAAACAGACAAACAGTGAATACTGTAAAAGCGACAATGAGTAGGAGATTACCAATGGCACTTTCTGGTGTTCTCTTAGGATGAGCCATTAACTATTTGAGTGATTCCATGGCAGTCCTCTAGCACCACCCTCAGGCCAAAATATGAACATTACACGCAAGAGATTGCAAGAGTTGAAACATCTTGTTTTAAAGATCTTTCCTCCAGCACTACAGTTTGGCCTACATTTCCAGTGGGGTGTAAGGAGCAGCATGGCCTCTAGGGGATGCTAGTGTCACTTATAAACTCTAGTCTAGAGTCATGGATAGCTAAAACACACTTCAACTTGAAGTATCTTGTCTAGCTACCAAACCAATAAACACATTCCTTTGCCACACTATATGACAAGATCATTAACACTTAAATTCAACGTGCAAAGATATCCCTTTGAAGAGTTTTTAGCCATTCATTTATCTTTATCTCAATTGATTTATCTTCTCTTTATTCAACAGGAGGTTCCTCTCCTTAGCTCTCCTGTCCACAGAACCCAAGCAGCCAACATGGCCGCCACCATGAGCGGCAACGCTGCCTTGTACAACACCATGGGTACCATGGGAGGGCGCTATGACTGCACCGAGACCGACCAGGCTCAGATGTTCGCCAACCAGGGAGAAATGTTCGCCAACCAGGGGGAAATGTACGGCAACCAGGGGGAAATGTACGGCAACCAGGCTGAGATGTACGGCAACCAGGCAGAGATGTATGGCAAGTTCGGGAACCAGGCTGAAATGTACGGCAACCAGGCAGAGATGTACGCCATGGCCATGGAGCACGAGGCTAATCTACGCTACGAAGGCATCGCCCTCCCAGATGAATTCATCCATCATTACTACACCCAGGTGAGGAGCCACCTCCTGTACACTCCATCAAATGTACCACAAAATTAATATGGAGTTGAGAAAATATTCTGTTCCAGGGAACCACCATACAACATTTGTGATGTTAAAATATTTCTGTTAGGGGCCCTATTTTCGCCAGTGATCTATCCCGTTATCCCTAAATGTCTTTGCCTTTTTTACGATTAAAAATGTTTTGAAAAAAAAAAAAAAAGTTCATGTACAAGCTCACAACATGTCGATGTAGATTGGCTAGTTGAACAAGACAAAGAAGTTTAGCGATAAGGGGTAAGGCAATAGGGCCCTAGGGGTCTGTAGTCTAGCGAAGAAAGTGATCCCCGAATGAGAGAATAGAGTCTGGAAATACACCACCAGAAATCCGAGTTAGGAAAAATCATTATATTATATAATGATATTATACATCAGGTCGCACTTGTTGGTTGGTGGTGACGTCACTGAAGAACGCTGCTCCCTCATTGGCTAAAGGCCCAGCCAATGAGGAGAAAATAACACTAAATGATAGATACTGTGCATGGCGGCTAGGTGGCTGGGTTTGAGAGCCACTGAATTAAATTATGTCAAATTATTATATTAGCCCTAAATTTAATTTGGTAAATGACTATAATACAAATATGTATATGTGTTGTTCCTCTGTGTGTGTGTGTGTGTGTGCAGAAAGCCGGCTGCATCACAGCCGAGGACGAGGACTTTGTGATGGCGTACGACTTCGAGGGCCAGGGCTCCCCCGCTGGCTCCGTGGGGTGCTGCAGCCTCCTGGACTCCGACCACGACCTCTGCTTCCTGGACGACCTGGGGCCCAAGTTCAAGACCCTGGCCGAGGTGTGCTCCCCGCCCGAGCCCCTGCAACCCAGCGAACCCACCTACACCTTCCCAAACACCCACAGCGTCGCCATGTTCGAACCAGAGCAGCTGGAACTCAGCCCCGTCTACGAGTCCAAACCGGCCGTTGCGGCGCGTCAGAGTTCCGTCGGCAGCACCAATATGGACATTGTCCAATCACCAGTCGGCCACGGCGGCTTTAGCCAATCGTCCGTCGGCCGCCAATCATCTGTAAGTGTCAGCCACGCCGGCTTTGACCAATCATCAGCCAGCCACACGAGCTTCAACCAATCCTCTTCCTCCGTCGTCATCAACAACAACAACAACATCAGCAGCAGGGTCGTCCGATCCAGCAACACCCAGTCACCTCCCGTCAGCCCCGTCAGCCCGCTCCCCGCCGCTCGCCTGCCCCCTGGTGGCCAGACCTTCATACTACAGCAGCAGCAGCAGCCTACAGCAGTATACTACACCATGCAGCCCATGAACTACTTCATCCAGCAACAACAACAGCCGCTCCAGAACGCCATGCTGCTCGCCGAGGCTCCACCCACCGCCAGCGGCAACATGCAGGGGGTGTTCCTGGTCAACGGGGGCCCCCAGGGACAAGCGGAGCAGCAGCACTACGTCAGTACCAACGGGATCAACGTCCTCAGCACCAGTCCGACGGAGGGACCGGGACGGGGCTCGGTGTTGCTGTGCGGCGGCGGTGTGGGACATCAGGCCGTATTGGACGGAGGCGGACAGACCGTGTTCGTCATGGGAGGCGGAGAGCGGATGCAAAGCGTCGGCGCTCCTCACGGCATCATGGTGGCAGGTGGTGGTGGCGGGGGTGGCGGGGGCGGCATCCCCCTGGCACAGATGGGGTACGAGCAGGCCTCACCGACCATGATGGAGCCGGTGGGCTTCCTCGACGGCGGCTCGCGAGTCATTCTGCAGAGTCCCACCAAGATGGGAGCGGTGTCTTTCAGCTACGCCTCTGTGGGCTCAGCGGCGCCCCCCAGCAGCAGTCCTCCTCATGACGCCCTGGGCTCAGCATCAGGGTACTCGTGGGGTTCCGTCGATTTGCCCGCGTCGTCCCCGACGCTGGGGCTGGGGTCGAGGTCGGTGTCGGGGACACTGACCACCAGAAGGAGTACTGGTTCTATTGGACAGCAGTACATGTCGTAGCGGTTGTGATCAGCGGTCATCGCCATGCTGGCTTGTGGTGGACATTTTCGACCAAATTCTATTTTGTCCACGGACATACAAAATGACTAGACAAACACATAAGAGCTAACCCCAGGGACGTGCTGGCCAAAAAGCAGGACAACTCCCAAACGGCCGGTTCATTCCCGGCCGGTCCAGGCCGGCCATTAGGAAAAATAAATAAATAAAATGTTGGCCTTTGTTCCATTTGGGGGGCTGGGCGGCCAACAAAGTAAATCGTCACTGTCGGGCAGAAACCTCGTATCTCCAAGTTTCAAATTTGTACATTTTTTTCGCAAAGCAAAGCCCTGCTTCATCATACAAGGCCGTCGCACAAAAGTAGTGAAAACAGCCGATCTACAAGCACACAACGCCTCGCGGTGCGAGGTGTTGTGTGCTTGTAGATCGTCTGTTTTCACTAGTTTAAATCATTTTTAAAATGATAAATACAAAACAAACGGTTTTGGACATACAAGGTTTCCACCCGACAACGACAAAATATAACTCATGTAATTGGCCCACTGGCTTGTCACTTTGTCACAATTCTTTGAGTAGCAGCAGCGCTAAAATAGAGAGATCTCTCTCTATAGCGCGCAATGAGGGCCTCTCCAACTCTTTTTCCCGGGCTGAATCAGGGGCCCAGCATGTCCCTGGCTAACCCTTTATTACCATTACAGGTCTGTAACTCTGAGAATGTACAAATGGAACCAAATGGTTCCACCTGGTTCCATTTGCACGCTCTCAGAGTTATGGGCGTCCTTGCAAATAAAAGGTTTTAGAACCCACTGTCCTAGAGGACTCCTGATGCAAAACATAGTGTTCAGTGTAAATCAGTGTCATATAGGGCTGTCACAATTATTACATAATCGTCTAATCGTGATTATTTGACATTATCGCAATTATTTTGTCATAATCGTCATAATCGTGAATGTTGAAAAATGTCCGAAATAGTGGAAATAGCAGATCTACAAGCTCACAACGCGTCGCATCGTGACGCGTTGTGAGCTTGTGGATCGGCTATTTCCACTATCAAAGTTATTTTTTAAGTAGTAAGTTGTCAAATATGTCAGTAATTTCTTTGTATATTTAGGTTATGTGTCATATCTGCCATGTGCAACTTCAAAGCCTAAAAGCAAAACAGAGATGTAATTATCAACGACAAAAACACAATTATTTGAGTGACAATTAATCGTCATGTAAAATGTCACATCGTGACAGCCCTAGTGTCATACCTATTCTGAGGAGAACCTGGAGACTGACATTCAGTAACTTGATCTTCAAAATAAGAATATTGTAATGTTATGTAAAAAAACTAAATATCTAAAGTTTGCCACGGACAAGGCCAAGTCTTGCCACGGACACATTTGTCCGTGTGTCCACATGACCCCTGATAGTGATGCATTCACAGGAAAGGTTGAGACAACAAAGAACATCACATCTTTATATACATTAACAGTATAAAAAACTGCCAAAATGACCTGTTAAAGGTCATGTTAAAATGACCTGTTAAAGGTCATGTTAATACTTTCCACTTTCAACTTGGCATCCCTATTTTGGAAAGGAATCTTTCAAAGTTATTATAACGGGTTGCAATTTACAATTTAGCATTGACTCTCTTAATCCAGAGCGATTTACAGTAAGGAAAGTAAACACAAGGCAATACGTCAAATGCTTAATCTTGCTTGCATCTTGAAGCATTGTGAGCTTTTAGATCTGCTGTTTCTGTGCACTGCCATATATCTAAGTATCAAATAGGGCATTCATTCATTTATGAAACAAAGATAAAATATGGATATACTGTACATGGTTTCTGGCCAACAGCAGCGATATCAAAAAGCTATTGCACTCTTATATCAACAAGCTCTTGCACTTAATACATTAAGCTTTAGAATGACTTCTAAATGTACTTGCTATTAAAACAGTAACTATTATTTTAAAATACAAAAGCAACACAAATGCCAGAACTGTGTCAAGTATTCATTCAAAATTATTTATAAAGCTGCTGAATTGACTCAGTCTTTAGACATGGTAGTATTCTGTTATAGCACACGAGGTACTGAGAAACAATAATGAAAGATTATTAAAGATTTAAAATATTTTGGTTTTGTTTCTCAAAGTAGTGGTTCAGGGGGTAGAGAGAGAGGCCATTTGGTAACGGATGGAAGGATGCTGGTTTGATCTGTAACTGCTTCCCAGCCATTGTCCATTAGTTGCCTACTGCTCTTAATAGTTAGGATGAATAAACCACGTCTCCTAATAGATAGGATGGTTAGGACAAATTCCAGGTTTGTTCAAATGTGGGCTACTTCACCAACCCAACACATTATTATTATTTATTAGGCACGTACGTTATTCAGCGCTTGATGCTAATTGCTTAATTGCTAATTGCTTGAATAAATTCAATGTCATTTAAGTTATTTGCAAAGTTATTTTTTTTTTTAAACTGCTAATAATGTTTCAATGTTTTGCTTGGTGATGAGTGTTCATTTCAAGCCATATTTGGATTATGTTTTATATTTCTTTTATGTTTATTTCTTTTGCAAGAATAGTAACACAAAACCATCAGGTTTAAGTGCAGGGATGACGTCGCTCTAACAGTAGCATATCGCCTCTGTCGGGTGGAAACCTCAAATGTCCAAAACTGTTGCTTTTCAGGACTCTAATTCAAAAATATTAAAAGTAACAGATCTACAAGACTGAAACATGTCGCTTCGGGCCCTGTTTCGAGCTTGTAGATCTGCTACTTTCGATGCTTTTGTGTGACGCTGTAGTATGATCCAGAACAGAAGGGCGTTAATACAAAATTTAAAAAAAGTTAAAATATGGAAATAAGAGGTTTCTGCCCCGACAGCAATGATTTATACTTCTTGTTTCAACATGCCTCATGTTCATACACGCAGATGTGGGACAGAATGCCTTACATTAGTCTCAAGTCATATTTTCTTTTTTTGGTTTTGAGAATGTATTGGGGTGAAGGGATCAATCTTCATTCATTGTATGTTTCATACAACTGTCTTTTCTACAGTATGTGCATGTACAAAATAAACCATTTAAGTGGTGTAAGTCTGGATGACGTTCCACTGTGCTTCCACTGAACACTATGTTCTCCACAGAACACTACAGCCTGTTCATAGCCATTCCCCCAGGCAATCACCCTGTCACTCAAACATGCCTGCTTACTAATTTACAATCCTTAACCGGTGTGAGCTTTTTAAAAACAACAAAGCATGACCTGCATGTTGTAGGCTATGACAACAAGGGCGGGCATCTTAGTTTACGTGGTGTAAAGTAACTAAGTACAACATTTTTAGGTACTTTTACTTAACTGGAGTATTTCCAATTTTCAATACTATTACTTTTTACTCAACAACAATGATTTGAAAACTTTAGTTAGGCCTACTAGTTATTATTCCAAGCATACATTAATCACTAAAGCCTGATTTACTGTACTTCGGCTATTTGAAAATAGCCGATCTATAAGCTCACAAGTTGTGAGCTTGTAGATTTGCTATTTTCAAAAGATTTGAATGCATTTTAGACATTTGAAAATGTGTGAAATGGGACATTCGGCATAATGTTTATATTTAGTATATTGTGATGCCAATACCAGCACTTTTACTCAAGTACATTTTGAATGCCGCACCGTCACTTGTAAACAGAACATTTCTACATTGCAGTATTGATACTTTTAACCATGTGAGCACTTTTACTACCTCTGCTTATTTATTGGATTAAGATCTTATCAGCAGCTGGAGGAGCTCGCCAGCCTCATGCCAGCAATGTTTAGCACGTTGCAACAACAATGAGGCCCAGATAGATCTGTCACATCAATAATCACTACAGAGGTGAGCGGTTGGCTATGCCATGCGGTGCCAATGCACGTCACGGTCGGCTCTCCGTCCCAAAAAGTGTCTCTTTGTTGTTTGATCGGGCGAAGCAAGATGTGCAGAGAGAAGCGCTGGCACCCGAGTATTCAACCCCACCCTAGTATACCTCAACCCCACCTTCCCCTCCCTCCCCAGCCACAGGGCTGCCACTCCCACCGCACAGCACAGCACAGGCATACCTGCCAGAAACATATGTGTGAAGAGCCTGCATTTATAATTAGTTTCACACCGGTGTCGCGCACATAAACGTATACTGTAGATCTTTTTCAGGAATATCTATTGGTGCTGTATGCACTTTGTTTAGGCTACATATATGAACTGTAGCACAGTACATACCCCCCCCCCCCCCCCCCCCACACACACACACACACACACACACACACACACACACACACACACACACACACACACACACACACACACAGTCCAAATATGTGTTATAAACGTTTAAATAGCGGGAAATTAATGAATTGTTGACACAAAGTATACAAAAGGTATTAAATCAAAGATGCATGGCTCCCTGGCTCTGTCATACAGTAGGAGGCCGAGGAGAAGGAATGGGGAGGGGGCTTAAGGTGTGTTTGTTAGCACATGAGGGCAGGTGTGTGCGTGTGTGTGTGCGTGCGTGTGTGCATGCGCGTGCACATGCGTGCGTGTGTCTGTGTGCATGTGTGTGTGTGTGTGTGTGTGCATGAGTGCGTGGTGTAGCGTGTTAAAGCCTACATACAGCAGGTAGGCGTGTCTCCTGCAGGGAACATACATAAAGCACATGACCTCCTTTTCTGGTTCTGTAACCTCCCTCACAAAAACACTCCACTTCAAAGATTTAAGAAGAATACACTAAGAGCGACAGAGACTTATTATTATTATTGTCATTCCAAAGCCCCTATACGTATAGTGCATGGTGTGGAGTTAACTGTGTTCAGACATGGCCAGGGTCTCCCTCGCGGTGGTGGGCTTGCTGCTACTGTTAATGCTGCCATTGGTGAGTAAAAAATAACCTACAAGTTTGCATATTGTTGTTGTCGGGTGGAAACCTACAGTATGTCCAAAACCGCTCGTTTTGCATTTATCATTTTAAAAAGGACTTAAACGAGTGAAAACAGCCGATCTACAAGCACACAACGCCTCGCACCGCGAGGCTTGTAGATCAGCTGTTTTCACTGCTTTTGTGCCACAGTCTTGTATGATGAAATAGGGCTTTACTTTATGAAAAAAAACATGCACATTTGAAACTTGGAGTTACAAGGTTTCTGCCCGACAGTGACAATATGTGTGTGTGGTTTTGTGTGCTGCTGCATGCTGCCTGCGAGAGGCTTGCCACTGCAGGACAGTCATTCTGTGATACGTTTCACTGATGGTCCTGAACAGGCTTGTCTGGGAATAACTCTGAATTAAGACTGGTTTAATACCTTGTTGTACGATGGTGTTGCGCAGCGTAAATAGACGATCTATAAGCTCACAACGTGGCGCTTATCTATAAGCTCACAGCGCGTCAAAGCGTTACGCTAGTGTGACACCATTGTTGTGAGCTTGTAGATCTGCTGTTCCAGTCCGAATATAGGATGCTAGGGCTCAAGTGGTGTGCGTAAAAAATATGTATTTTGCTAGGGCTCAAGTGGTGTGCGTAAAAAAATATATATTTTAAAAGATTCTATTAATTATATAATCATATAATGATTTGATGTAGCTTATAGCTTATAGATCGGCTATTGTCTGCACCATATGCTGCTATAAACGTGGCATTATTCTTCACAGTATTATTGGGCATTATTCTTCCATTATAAACTTTACAATGGTTGTGGATAATATTTGAATAACAGTAATGTTTGGACCTCTTAGTGTGAAGATGTGTTCAGTGTTGTTATGATAACAAACTGGTATAGGACACTCTGTGCTGCATAGTGGTTGCAGCTGAACACGCAAAAATGTCAATGACAAGGTTTAACAAAGCGCGGCCTGAACAATATTATGCGGTAGAACCAGCACTGTCAGTTTGTTGTTTTTACTCATAAATCATCACATTTTAGTTGCGTTTAAAATGGTTATGCATGCAGATCCAAAGCATTTTATTCATTCATTTATTTGTGGCTGGTTATGTTGGTTAAAGAACATTTAACACAGCTCCAGGGAACATATGAGATCATTTAACACTATCCTATGCTATAGAAACTAAAGGAATCAATGAAGCAATAAGTCAATCAATCAATACAATTGTAGCTAGCACATTCCATAAATCAGTTGCAACTCAATGTGCCTCACATGAAATAATGATTATCATTATTTTTTAAACTAAATTAAAAGCAAACAAAAGCTATGTAAAGATCCTAATAGCAATGCTAGAAAGACGTGCCTACAAATTATTTTAACAATGAGATCCTCCATGCCTTTTTGGAAGTGGCACTATTTTTATGAATACAATTACATGTTGTTCAATCTGTAATAGGTTAATACAATATAACTTATACATCTGGGGTGGTTGTATCTGGTTTCCCTGCTCTTCTGATGAGACATTTAGATCATGTGTCTATGGGTGAGACATGACCTTTGACACCATCCTGTTTCTGGTTTCACACATATTTTTACCTGAAGGTCAAGATTCAATTCATCCCCTGATTAAGTAGGCAGACTAGTGTCAGGTGAAGGGTCTTTCAGACTTACAAGCATGCCAGACATAGACATAGACATAGGTGAATTGCCATTTAGTACTTAAAATAAAGTCTAAAACTAACATGCAAACAATGCAGGAACTTGAAATTGAATGAGATTAATGTTTTTTCTTTATCAACACGTGTGCTGGACACGTTGTAACCAACAGTTGTGTTTCTTTTTTCTTTTCTTTTTTTCTTTTTTTTTTTGGCATACCAAACAACTTTTTCATATCAAGGTCCATTATCTATTCTGAATTTGAGCCATATGGACCACCATTTTATGAGATTTAGCCTCTCAGACCCAAACTCAGGTTTTTGTTGTTCAGTAATCTGACTAATCCTCCTCTTTAGGATGAATGCTGTAGACTTGGTTAGAGTCATGAATCATAACACTTTACACTTATCCACTAGCTTCTGCAGACAGATAGATCGATAGATCGATAGATCGATAGATAGAGGTATCTAGACTATGAGTCATCACAGTCACTTATCCACAATCTTCAGCTGCTAATTATCTTGAAAAGCAGCTATAGGAGCTATAGGCTCTTCAATACCAACATTAAATGGTAATGTTGAAAAGTCATGACTTGCTAGACAAGCCAGAAGGCTATAAGCAACCAGGTTGATTGATGGGAATCTGTAACATTAGCTGCCTTCTAGCCAACTAGCTTGCATTTAGCTAGCTTGTATTTCTCAGCTGCAATTAAGTAATTAAGTGTGTTCTGTATAATTTCTCACATTTCATTTTCCCATGTTCAAAAAGGCAGTTGATGCCCTACCTAACCTCTTCAGCAACTACACTATTATTCTGTTGCCAAATCTCCTCCAGCATTTAGAGTTAACTACATAGCTACAGTACATGAAACACAAGAATAATAGTTCTGTGAGATAAAAAAAAGACAGACAAATTACCCTTAAAAACTAAAGTCTGTGTGGGGTCACATACGTAAGTTTCAGTTGACATGACGTCACTGAAGCATTAACGTTTCAGTACAAACATGACAGTATTTGTATAATCATAGCACTGTATTTGTGTGTATAGAAAGGAAAGACTTTGGGATCTATAAGATCTATAACTTAGAGTTAGGGAAACTGACTGACTTGTATTTGACACATACCGGAAATCAATAATTCTTTATGACTTATTACACAACTTGGTTGAATGCTTGATTCTATTGGTCAATCGCTGAAATCAGTGGTGTGTTATTTCTTGATAACAGATCCCTCCACTCTATAACAGACAGATGCCTAATCAAAGGCTCAGAGCACCTGCTGCACTGCGTGAATTCTATGCCGTATCCAACATGTCAGCCACGTAAACAAACACACAGTGATTTACAACTAAACGTTGCTCTCAAAGAATGTTTTTGAAGACATTTGAAGCGATAAATAGACAATGCAGTAACCACATATGGATTCTATTTGTTGATTCCTTGTTGTGTGACGAGGCAACATTGACCATATTCACCTGGCGTTGCATTGAAAGCTGTACCTACACAGGGTGGCAATTCATTGTCTTGATGGCGAGATGTCTGCTGTGTGAATATGGTCAATTGTGCTCGACAATCGTGTCGGTGCCATCAGCCTGAAGGATTTTAATTTCTCGATAATGACCGTTGAGCCAGACGTTATCCCTTACTTAAATGTGAGAACACCAGACAGACTGTTGAACAGGTATTACAGTGGTTCTCAACTATCTCAACCTGTTACGGTCAGATGACAGTAAAGTGACATTTATGGACTTTTAAGACCTAATACCTAAAAAAATAATAATAATCATAAATAGCGAGAGACTGTCTTGCTGTCTTCCTCGGCCCAGATTTCTGCAGGTCTTCCAAAGGATCAACGCCTGTTTGTGATCAGATCAGACTTGTGACAGTTTGTTGCTTTGCACCTCAGGCTGTATGACAAATTATTACTGCACTGTTTTCTACTGGCCCCAGGCCAACAGCTTAGACAAACATACTGTAAGAAGTGAAAGTGTATTACAGAAATCCAAAACATGGCTGTTACATTCTGCTATGTACTGTACTGTCACTGACGCAAACAGTGGAACTATTGGTATTATTGCTAACAATCAACAGGTCACTTTCAAAGCTTACATTTGCATTGGCTCTAAAACTTGCCCCATTAGTCCGACTAAGGGTTAGGATTAGGGTTGGGGTTAGGTTTAGGCATATTTTTACTGAGGTAAGGGTTAGGGTTAGGTGTATGCATAGTAGCATTCGCCAGGTTAACATTCACCAGGTTAGCATTCATCAGAGTCTTCAGGTTAGCATTCACCAGCGTCGGAATGATGGAACGTCGTACTACCGAAAGTCGTAATAACGCTACGCGCCCAACCATGTGAACACTAGCATGCCTATTCCTGTGGGTGAACATTGAGTGAAAATAGGCGATCTACAAGCTCACAACGCACCGCAATGTGCTGTGTTGTGAGCTTGAGTAGAATGGCCATATTTACGGTGAAGATAGTTGGTGTAGAGGGGGAAAGAAATCACACCCAGTGTGAAGTGAGCTGTGCTTTTTGTTTGTTAATTTCATTAAGCGTCACGCAAAGCTTGGCCAATGTGCCAGGTGTGGGACATCCAGTACTGTACATACATAATTATGTACATACATGCATACATACTGTACATACAAAACCAGATAGGAGCGGTTAGTATAGGTTTTAAGTGCTTAGAAACATAAATGTTTTAGGGTGTGTACTGTGTAGCTATACTAAAAGAAGGGGCTTAATCAGAATCAAGCCGTCAAGAAAATAATGAACCGGGAGACATGTAGAGTGACAAAGACAGACAACAGTCTGCATGAAGTCAAAAGAAGAAAGACTACGAGACGAGAGTGAAAGGGAAAAAGTTCAAGACAGAGATGTTGGCAGGGGGTTGGAGAGAAAACCGGAGTGTCGAGTCAGTGTGTTTGATGTAGCAACTCTTTGTTTGTAAGGAAGCTCTGTCTCTCTCCACATATTAACCACTTCAAACCCATAGTGTCTCTTGTTCTGGGTGTCGGGAGCGTGTTGCTGTTACTACATCTCATCTTTTCGACACCCGACTCTAACCTTAACCTCCGTGGAGTGAGTCGCTAACCCTCCCGTCGAAATGATGGGCGTTCGCAAAAGCGAGATTTCCCCCTGAGTGCCAACATTATAGAACAAAAAGCCGATCTACGCTTTGCGACGCATTGGGAGCTTGTAGGTCTTCTTTTTTCGGACGAGTGTAGAGGAAAACCTACAGCTTTATTGTCACATCCCATGCAGGTTAAAGGCCTTTGCACACAGGGTCAGATTTTACGCACGGAAAAAGAAACTGACAATAAATGAACACATGGTGTCTCTGTGACCTCATGCAAACACCGGGTCCCAATTTGTCCACATTCTGACAATATTGTCCTGAGATAAGATACAAAGGTGTGTGAGCATAGCAGCAGATATTCAAATGAAAAAAAAAAAACATCATAAGGATGCAACTGGGACGTATCATCAGTGATGTAGCCTGGGGTCGACGGGTGTTTCGGGTCTCGCAACATCATACACCCTCGTCCAGGTGACCCAGCCGGGGTTGATCAAGTCCCGACTTACGTCCCAGCAGCTATCCACGATCAGTCCTATTAGGGAAAGACAGGGTCACTCAATGTGCTGCACCGGAACTACTCTGCCGGGATTGGGGGTACTATTCTGGCGCGTGGAAGAACTAGGCTCTATGGGTTGACTCCTGGCCGGGCTCCTCCTACGTCTCACCAGGTCCTCTCCTGCTCTCACCAGGTTCAGAACCTGTGCGTTGCACCAGACCCCAATCCAAACAATACTGTATACGGTGCATGATATGGTGCTAGAAAACAAGAAAAAGACAGAAAAGGTCAGTGCATCGTAGATGAGATCAAGGTGCAAAATGTCAGTGCGCGCCGACTGCATAATCCACATAAATCAGACTGACACTGGTATAATCCACATAAATTAGACTGACACTGGTATAATCCACATAAATCAGACTGACACTGGTATAATCCACATAAATTAGACTGACACTGGTATAATCCACATAAATTAGACTGACACTGGTATAATCAGCAAGTGGCTTCATGAGGAAGAGCAGAGAAAAGAAAGTCAAGTCAAGTCAGGAGTCGTGCCTAATCTAAAATAGCCCTGGGGAGTTCCAGTCAACAGAGTATAAAGGTTTAAAAGGTTGAAGTCAGTGAGTCAGTGTGATCGCTGACTCAGCTGCCTGATAACATGTCAATGCTGTGAGGCAGGAGGAATAGACGGCAAAACATCAAATATTATGTGATGTTTTCCCACACAAAGATCAGATGATCCTGGCCATCAATCAACTTATTATCAACCGAAACTGGAACACAGCCTGATAACAAAGTGACTCATGGTGACTCACATAGATGATGACTAAGATCCATAGATCGATAGATCGATAGATGGATGGGGTGGCAGTGGCAAAGGAGGTAGAGCGGCCGCTAGGGAACCAGTTCGATCCCGGGCTCCCCCAGAGTTAGTGTCGAAGAGTCCTTGAGCAAGACTCTGAAGAACCCCTAGTTGCTCCCGGTGAGCAGTTTGGTGCTTTGCACGGTTTCCTCCACCATTGGTGTGTGAATAGGTGATGCACAATCTATGTGAAATGCCTGGGATAAAGGCACTGTTTTAAATGCACCATTGACAATAGACAGACAGACAGACAGACAGACAGACAGACAGACAGACAGACAGACAGACAGGCAGACAGACAGACAGACAGACAGACAGACAGACAGACAGACAGACAGACAGACAGACACTGTAGGCAGGCAGACAGGCAGGAAGAGAGACAAACAGTCACAGACAGACATTGATCCCAGTGGGAAATGTCAAGTAGTAGCAACATCAGTAAGCATGAAACACAAGATAGCTACAGGTAAGAGTAGAATGACGTTAAAATAAGGAGACTTGGAGTATGGTATATGGTATGGTATAATTTTATTTCGGTTTTCAAAATACAATGTTTAAAAAGAAACATTTAAAACAATAACAATTTAAAATAAATACGCAGCAATGTTGCCGAAAAGGAGTTAGGCTGAAGCCGCAGCTTATGGTGCCTACCCTTTATGTCTCTTCATCTTACATCAGAAACTAAATGTTTGATACTTCCAAAAACAAACAATACAAAGTCTGATCATAGCCATCTGTACTCAGTCCGACAGACTTAGTATCAACAAATATGAACGTGAAACCTAAGAATGGATATACTACACACACTAGTGGATATGGGGCTGATATATACTGTAGTAGCCTACTCTTGTCAAGTGCAAATATACTATGATATATATACAGTAGTAGGAAATCAGTCAACAATGAAAAGGTTAAAGGACAACTTTAGTTTTTTACAACAAGGGTTCATATTTTAGATTGTAATTAAAGAATATAAAAGATGAGTGTTAAAATTATTTCAATTACTTCTTTCTATTGTTTTAGAGATTTTTATTTCAGTGGTTGGGGGCATGCGTACACGTGGCTAAATATGTCATTTTACACAGAATAAGCTCATTCCCAAGATACAACACAACCTTTCATGGTTGGATGTGATTTGTGGGGGCTAGAAGTGTTACTGTATATTGCAACAAAGAAACTGCTGGCTTATTGTGTCTAAAAATACATATTTAGCCACTTGTACGCATGCCCCCATGCGTACGCATGCCCCACATTTTAGCATGTTAAACGCGATAAAACAATAGAACGAAGCAAATGAAAACATTTTAACACTCACTTTTTCTTTTCTCTAATTACAATCTAAAATATGAACCCTTGTTGTAAAAAAACAAAGTTGTCCTTTAACCTCAACATTATGTTCACATCGTCTATGTGTGAATGAGCTAACCACATGAACCGCAGTGTCGCTATTCTGGCGCCAATATTAGGCAACAATCCTCCTCATCCTCTCCCCCACAGCCTCCTTCAGTCTGTCAAGTTCAACTACAGCTATGGAGCTATAGGCTTCCTTATTAGCTTGTTCCGTTTGTTTGCATTCCTTGTGGTGATGTTAACCTCATAACTATTTTTTCAACCTGATGGAAGTTTGATGTTTTGACTCCATACCACTTTAAGTCACAGGCCTATTACACAGTCTTATGTTTAACTGTAGATGGTTTAAGTCCTCATTTTAGTTTTAACCACTTAAACCCCATTAACTGAAATCCCTCAGAGGTCTATAAGGTCCCCCACTACACATCTCTTTGCCTCTTGTATTGTAACAATGTTCAATCCGCTCATAAAGATTGTGGTGCATCTTGATTTGTTAAAACATTGTTACCATTGTATACACAACCCTAAAGGGCTTTGCACACAGGACCGTTGCATTTTATTTCTTTTTTCTTTTTTCGTTTGCTGCATGATTAAAAGGCATTGGATTTGGTGTGCAAGGCTATGCGGAATTCACACTGCGGATCCGAAAAGGAGTCATAAAAGGAGTCAATGCGTTTTTACCGCATGCGCCAAGACGCATGAATCAAACTGGTTTCGATCGGGAATAAAACGCACTGCCGCAGCCACCTACCGCATGGCAAATTCAGAGCCGGTGTGCATGAGGTCATAAAGAATCATTGTTTTATTTTAAAAAATGAAATCGTCCGTTTTTTCCGTGCAGTGTGCAGCGTCTGCAGTGTGCAAAGCCCTTTACACATACATTCACAGCCTTGCAAATATTCTAGTTTGTGTGATTAGACGTGATGTTCACAAGCCTCATGTGAGTCCGTTCATATGTATAATTTTTACATGTATGTGTGTTTTCAGATGTGATGTTGTTTACAAACCATGTCTGTGTTTTCAGATGCTCAACGCATCGTGGGCCGATACCTACAACCAAAGGAAGGTTCTGAGGAGGCAGAAGAGAGAGTGGATCCTCCCTCCATGCACTCTGAAGGAGAACAAGGACTACACACAAAGACCTTACATTGCCAAGGTAAACTACAACTCAGCACAAAAAGAAAGGAAACTTGACTTCGGTCCATTTATATCTCCCCTTTAATAATACCAATTTCTATTGTGTTTTATATCGTTTTTATCGTCGATTCGTCACCTTTACAATGAGTTACAGCTTGTAAGCATCAGTCATTCGAGGCATGAGCTACACTGCCAAACGTGTGGGTAGCACTGACCAAAATGTTGCCAAAATCCAACCCTCAGCTCGCCCACCCTACTATGATGTGCATTCTCATAACATTTGTCGTACAACAATGTATACAAGCATGTATAAGGATTATTAAAGGAATACTTCAGCCAAACATTTTTTTGGGGGGGATCGGACAGAGTTAGAGCTTAGCTCCTTCTAGGAGCACCACTCAAAAATAACATTAATTACTCACCCCATGAATCTTTTTAAGATTCGTCTTAACTTGCATTAGTCAAATATTGGATTATTGGCTCAGTGGCCACACCCACCAGTTCATTAAGTATGCCTGGTTGTCAGGTGGGTGGTGACCCAGCTGAAGTTAGCCACACCCACAGTGTTGGGTGAATGGTAAAAGGGGAGGGGATGATTATATGATGTCAATTTATCTGTTTTTGGATCTGCACTTTTGACCCACAAGGTGTCAGCCTCCAGGAAGAAACCCAAAATACAAAAGGAATACATAATTGCTCATAACAACCACACCAGGGGGTCTAATGAAGTACTGTCAACCTCCTAGACACATGAAAACCAGAAAAAGTACAAAACTATGGCACCACCTCTTTAAGTATATTCCTATTCCTATTTAAATAAATGTTTTTGGGTGTTTCCTGAGCAGTCTAATTCCATTTCATAAATCTCAAAAAAGGTCAAAATGACATATTCAGTCATGCGTGTGTTAAGGACTGGAAAGACTTTCCCATGGTAAGCGTACAGTAATAATCACAACAGCGCCCATCTTCCCCTCAGTGTAGATGAAGGCTAGGAACTGCTCAGGGCCATGAAACTGGTTCTGGGATGTTTCAGCGTGTCTCACTCTCACTCGCTGCCAGGTTAAAAGTTTGATGTTTGAGTAAATAAAGCTTTTTATTCAATAAACGTGGCCAAAGTCCCGGGACTTTAGCTTGATGACAGCAAAGTTAAGACACCCAGATTTGTTTTTCACCTGTGATGATCTGTGTTAACTATTCAGATTTTTAAATTTACTACCACAATGTAGACATAGCCTACTCAAGTCAGGCGAAAAAGTTCTATAATAAATAGTTAAAAACTGTACACAAAAAGTATTGGCTTCAGAATACAGTTCCAAATGTACCCATTATGGTCCATTTCACAATCACGTTGGATTGCAATTGGTCACTCATTAATGTTCATCACTTTAATGTTACATCTGATGAAGGTGTGTCTGATTTTAATGACTTTATTTGCTGCTGGGTAACACATCATCAAAGTCAATTAAGAGGGATTTATGTGTCACTGACTGACTCACTCACTCACATGATTCATGATGTGCATCCACATCATTAGTAATTTAATAATAATAATAAATGGAGCGGCAGTGGCTCAGGGGTAGAGTGTCCGGTAGAGCAGCCAGATGGCAACAGCAAGGTTCCCAGTTCGATCCCGGGCTCCCCCAGAGTTAGTGTGGAAGAGTCCTTGAGCAAGACTCTGAACCCCTAATTGCCCCCGATGAACAGGTTGGACATGCTCAGGTAAATTAAAACATAATTAAAACTATATTTAAGTACAGTACTAAAAATGTACTTTCCCCCACTGTCTGTGATGACTTAATTGGTTCAACATACAGTATAGCATACAGTAAGTCGCGTTTGTCATTAGAGAGGAAAATCTAAATAGACAAACACTCAGGCGTCAATGCAAAACTATGTATTTGTGTCACTGCCAAATTAACCATGCATGTCTTCACCAGTGAAAGTAACGTAATAACATGTGAAATGTTATTGAAATGTTAATGTTATTGAAATGTTAACCGGCAAACCAAGGCTAATAGTAATTCCACTGGGCTGTTGTGTGTAAATAAGTGATCGATCACACATAGACAGAACCGGAGGCAACATAGCGTTGTCTCCTTAACCACTCCAGCCCTATTGTACTCTTTGTCATACTACAGTGTCTGCAACCAGCCGATCTACAAGCTCACAATGTATTGAATGACGACGTGGGCTATTCCTGCAATCTTAGTTATGGCAAAATATTTCTTTGTCCTGAAAGGTCATGCAATTGGATGGACATACAAGAATACCATCCAATATGAGTATTATGTGTATGTGTGTTGCGTGTGTGTGTGCGTGCGCGCGTGCGCGTGCGTGTGCGTGTGTGTGTGTGTGTGTGTGTGTGTGTGCGTGCAGAACCGCTCTGACCTCAGTGACAGAGAGCAGGTGGAGTACTACCTGACCTATGTGTGTGTGTGTGTGTGTGTGTGTGTGTGTGTGTGTGTGTGTGTGTGTGTGTGTGTGCGTGCGTGTGTGTGTGTGTGTGTGTGTGTGTGTGTGTGTGTGCGTGCAGATCCGCTCTGACCTCAGTGACAGAGAGCAGGTGGAGTACTACCTGACCTATGTGTGTGTGTGTGTGTGTGTGTGTGTGTGTGTGTGTGTGTGTGTGTGCGTGCAGATCCGCTCTGACCTCAGTGACAGAGAGCAGGTGGAGTACTACCTGACCTATGTGTGTGTGTGTGTGTGTGTGTGTGTGTGTGTGTGTGTGTGTGTGTGCGTGCAGATCCGCTCTGACCTCAGTGACAGAGAGCAGGTGGAGTACTACCTGACCGGGGAGGGAGCGGACAAGGAGCCGTTCGGTCTCTTCGTGGTGGACCCTGACACCGGGTACGTCCGCATCACCAGGATCCTGGACCGGGAGGAACGGCCGCACTACAACGTGAGTCCCCCTGAACCCATGTGGACCTGAAAAAGTAATAACAAAATAATATATATTTTAAATTCTATTGGTTTTCTGAAAAACTACAACTATGGGGTCTCTTTATCTGTGGTGCTCAAAGTTTTTAATGTCAAGGACTCATAGAATGATATGTATTTGGCCGCGGACCCACATTTCAAAATGTTTTGTTCCAGGGACCCCCCGGAAGCAAAGATTTGTAGTAAAAAAAAATCCCTTTAACTCTTTTACTGCTACGGACGTTCCCGTTCGCCCCAATTCTGAACACCGCTCAAAGCCAATACGGCCGCTCGTTCTTTTACCTTGTTGGTGTCCGTAAGCTGATGAGGGGTCGCGCGGGTGTGTACAGTAAAAACATCTCCCGTAATGCTGCTCTAAAAAATCCACTACACGTTAGCATCAATGCATGTCCAATTCACTTCCTTATTGATTTCTCTGCATCTGTTGCTCTGTAGCGATTCAGTGGTCTGAATGGATGGCAACCGAGCGCGGCCAATTAACATTCATTCTTGCATGAGGCTGCCCTCTGCTGCCAGTATGGCCAAAGTACATGTTGTGTAATAAAAAATAAAAAAAAAGTCGCAAAGGAAAGCTGCTTTTTGCTGGCACCAGACCCAATAAATAAATAATAACATCTGGCAGAAAAAGAGTTAAAATAATATATATTCAAAGATTTGCACACATTTTCACGCAAACAAATAAATAATGAATGTTCCCTCCAGAATAGGGATTCAAGTGGCTAAAAGTCAAGTTATTTTTAAACTGTAGGGATGAAAAAGGATATTATCTCAAGTTTTCCTCATAACATACTGTATGTTAGATGACATACTGACATACTGTATGCTGCTTCCCCAAGTTTCTTTTTTGGTCATAGGGACAGAAAACAGATATTTCCCAGATGACCTGAGAGATCTGGATGGTTCACGATATCGTAGGCCTACAGAAAGATCAGAAATGTATTTTGGTCCTAGACTACTATTTAAAGCTTTATAGACCGACAGCAGTATTTTGAAATCAATCATTTGACATGAAGGGAGCCAGTGTAAGGATTTAAGAACTGATGGAGTGATGATCCACTTTATTTGGGAAAAAGAGTTGAATGATATTCCCCATCAAGAGCACATCAGTAACATGATCATGTTGTGCTCTTTGATTTTCCACACAGCTAACAGGAATCGCTAAGTACAGGAACGGGACCCAGGCCGAGGAGGACATCCCCCTGTCGGTCATCGTGGCGGACGAGAACGACAACCCTCCTTACTTCAAACCTCACTCTGGAAACATCACCGAGAGCAGCAAGCCAGGTAATGTAACGCTTGTGGAGGACCTTTATTTTGTAGACGTTTTCACTCAAGAAGCATTATATACCACCAGGGGGATGGGACTGCTGGCAAGCCTGTTTGATCCAATTACTGCTCCAAACATGTAGGCCTACAAATGCTAAACATTTACCTTCTTGCCCCAAGTGTAATCTATCGACCAGGAAGCTCTTCGGAATGTGTCAGTCCATATATAAAAAAAAAAAAAAGAAGTGTTTCACTCAAACGTTTCTCTGAATCTCAGTGCATTTCCTCATCTCCCCAAATGAGCCCCAATGAGCCAGAGGGGGCGCTGATGCGCATTTGGAGAAACGAGGAAAAGCAAAAATAAAAGTCTACAAAATAAAGGTCCTCTACGAGCATTATAATGCATGAGCAGACAAAATCGGAATTGGAAATTGAAAAAGTCTGATAAGTGGGTTCTCTAACCTTATTTTTATTAAACCAGTGAGTGTATTTTCCCTGTATCAACCACATAGAACCTTAGTATCTCTTCTCTGGCTGTGAGCGTGCTACAAAAAATAGCCGGCATTTTGCCAAAAAATAACTGCTCTACAAACTCACAATGCGTTGCAACACAAGCTTGTAGATCAGCTATTTTTTGACAAAGACATTTAATTTGGTGAATTACTTAGATAATGTGCTCTTATCAGCAATATAAGCTTCATAAACAAGTGTACTCACAGACATTGCGTCTTAATAAGCATATGAAGAGGATGGAGACAGATGGAGATTTCACTGATAACACCCTACTAGAAGCACATGCAGAGATACCGGTATGCATTCTCTTCCTGATCTGACAACAACATCCTGTCTGGACAGGAAGTGTACTGTAACTGGTGATTTTTACCTGCAACTGCTTGTTGTTTAGAGCCCCCTACTGGCAGTCTATTCAGTCCAGAACATTGAATCAGACTCATTGCGTGAACCCGGTCTCTAGGATTGTTTGTCATGAACGTGGTGGCTCAGGACGACGACGCCCCCGGCTCCGTCAACGCAGAGATCGCCTACCACATCGTCAGCCAGGAGCCCAAGGGGAAGCACGGTGTGATGTTCGAGATCGAGAGGAAGACCGGGAAGCTGTTCGTCAAGGAGCCCTCGCTGGACCGAGAGGTGAGACCTTTACCAGCACAGGACAGTAACAGTAATATATACTGTGGGCTCTATGCACAGTCTGCAGCCATACTGGAAAGAACTATAGCCTCTTCCTTACTTCCTTCACTTGTGTTACCAACAATTTACAATTTAGGCATTTAGCAGACAATAAGCAAGAACAGCACAAGGTAATACATCAAATACATAGAAACAGTAATCTAGGATTGTAGGTAAACCAAGAACCCATCATCAGTCTAACACTAGAACAAAAAGAATGTAATCTTTACATTACACACTAAACTAGACACATTATAGGATGCCAGGTCAACGATGATCTGCCGTCAGTCTACATAATAAGTAAGCAAGCCTTGCCGAGCCATGAGGTCACTAGGGCAGGAGCTTATCTCCTGATTCTAGACGCTAGTATGTCGCAGGGACTTACCCCCAACCCAACCCTTGATGCTGAATGCCAATGCCATTTTTCTCTTCTTCTTTGGTATGACCCGACCAGAGTATCTCCCAGTCTCAGGGCAAACACTCTAACCACAAGGCCACTGAGTCTACATAACATGCTCTCTAATAAAATGTTAGCCTTTGGATGCAAGAAAGATCGTCGAAGCTAGGGCAAGTGCTACTGGCTATATACCGGTAGGTGGAGTCTGAAGAGGTTAGTAGACGGAAGATTGGGAGTTTACAGTTTTTGTGATAATGTTGTTCTTCTCCTGTGACAGACGCATGCCAACTACACGCTGGTGGTGAAGGGGACGGACATGGGGGGCAGAGAGGGAGGACAGTCTGGGACAGGGACGGTGTTCATCAAGGTCCTGGACATCAACGACAACGTCCCCACACTGGAGAAGACTGAGGTGAGAGACAGCTGTCTGTCAACTTTATGATGACGTGCTGGTTACCCATCGCTAAGATGATCACACTGATGTTATCAACACTCTTTATTTATTCCACAAATTATTTGGCCCCTAACTCTGTTCCAAGTCTTCAACGTTCTGCCTACTTAGGACATATCAGCTACCATTTGACTTTTTGAAATAATTAGCATTTGTAGAGATATTTCACCTTACGCCCACTAATACTTTACACAAGTATACTATCAAATAATTGTTTATAACCTACACACAACACAGTGTGAATGGAAATAGTACCCCCTGCATAATAAGGACATTTGACATTGTGTGTCCTCTGCAGTACGACGGGGAGGTGGAGGAGAACGTGGCTGACGTGGTGGTGCTGAGGATCAAAGCCATCGACGCGGACGAGAAGTTCTCGGACAACTGGCTGGCCAAGTTCCACATCACCCAGGGCAACGAGAACGGCCTCTTCAGCATCGAGACGGACAACAAGACCAACGAGGGCGTCCTGAAGCTCATCAAGGTACCATATAATATGTCCCAACGTGTGCCATGTCTCGCTTTGTCACTGCACAGGTGTATTCACGTCGGATGTGATAACAATAATCGTTGTGTTTAAAGACGCAGTGAAATGAAAAATACGTTTTTCACACTTTTCACATGGTTATGCCCCGCCCACTTTTTGAACGTCAAATCACATTCCTCCCAGCGCTATGTTTTGCCTTCCAGTGCGTCTTTAAATGATTTTCATAACAGACTTAGTTTTTTTGCTTATAGTAATATTTACTCTCTCACACATACTGGGCTGGCTATTACTCTGTTCACTTCGTGGGAAAATTGCTTGAACACAGGTTTTTCTTGTTGTTGTTTCTTTAAAATGTGCCTCGATGGCACTCGTTGACGATATGAGTTACGATTCTGTCCCTGTCGGGACAGAACTCGATTGAAGTTGGTTTTAAGCGGACAACGTTCAGCACTGCAACTTGCTCGCCTAGCGGCTCCCTCGAAGGTGCCTCTTGTGGCTCAAGTACGCTTTGTGAGCTTGTTATGTAGATTGGCGATTTTCATTAATTCTAGCATTTGTTTCCTAATTTATGGAGTTTCTTCTATTTTTCTTTGATTTCTTCATGAAATTACTGAAAAATCATTGAATCTTGTTTGTAATTCTTGAAAAAAAAAAAAAAGCTTTGGGAATGTTTTTAGGAAAATATTTTGAACACACAAGATGGGTCCTGACCCACTGTTTGGGAACCAGTGCTTTAGATGGCGCCCCTCTGTCATTTTAACAGTTTTAGCAGACCACGCACTTCCACATTCCTGTAGTGCGGAAGTTGATCTTCTCCCTTCCCTTCTCTTCCTTTAACTTCCTCTAACTTCCTTTAATTTCCTTTAACTTCCCTTCTCTTCCCTTCCCAGGAGGTGGACTTCGAGGAGGTCCAGACGCTGGAGATCGGGCTGCTCATCGAGAACATGGCTCCCTTCGCGCCGGGCTTCGGGCCGGTCAGGATGGACGTGGACGTGAAGATCGGAGAAGGGGGAGGAGGAGGAGGCGGCGGCGGCGGGGGAGGCGGCGGGGGAGGAGGGGGAGGAGGGGGAGGAGGAGGGGCGGGAGGAGGGGCAGGAGGCGGTGCCGGGAAGGGGAAAGGAAAGGGTAAAGGAGCTGGGGCGGGCGGGGGTCCGGATGTAGACCTGGACGTGGATGCGGACGTAGACTTAGATCTAGACCTAGACCTAGACGTGGATTTGGATCTCGATCTCGATATGGATTTAGACCTGGACGTGGACGCCGACGTGGACGCCGGCGTGGACATCGGGCTGGACGTGCCCGGGCCGGGCGCGGGGGCGGGGGCGGGAGCCGGGGCCGGGGCGGGCGTGGGCCTGCACCCCAAGGGGAAGCCCAAGCCCAAGAGGAGGCCCAAGAAGAAGCCAAAGAAGCCGTCGGGACAGCCCAACGGAACCCCCATCAAGATAGCGGTGAAGAACGTTCCGGAGGGGCCGGAGTTCCAGCCCGAGACCATGGACGTGGCGGCGTCTGAGGACGAGAGCCAGATGCCCGAGGACGGCTACCTGACCACCTACGCCGCCGTGGACCAAGACACCAAGCAGAAGGCAGAGGGCGTCACGTTAGTATACCTGCGTTGATTTTGTACTTGTTATGCGCAATATCATCGGTAGCATGTCGATATCGGCCGATATACTTGTATCATAAGAACTGCACTATATCGGTATCGAACTGATGTCAAAATAATTCAGATGTTTCTTCACTAATATTGACCGATGTTTCACTGATATTTCACCGTTATTGACACAATAATAATGGGACTGTTAATTTGAAATAAAAAAAATCCGCAGTGAGATCAATACAAATAAAATATATAATAAGGTCATATATCGCTATCGAGAGTTATTTGACCCTGCATATTATGGAATCTTGGCTATCGGCCGAAATGTCAATATCGTGCATCTCTAATTTTGAAAACAAATTTGTAATTCGTAATAGTTTTAGTCCATAGTATTTTGAATGAAACATTTATTTCGTTTTTAGTCATATATTAGTCATCTGAAATGTTTTCGTTTTTTTCCGTCATAGTCTTCGTCGACGGAATTAGCACTGCAACAGCATTTCACTAAACAACTTAAATCCTATATGGTTGACCGAGGTGCAGGGGGACCCCTGGATCGGGACCCCCACTTTGAAAACCACCAAATTAACGTTTATGTGTGTCCGTTACGCTTCAGGTACGCGAAGGCCTACGACCCAGACAACTGGGTCACCATCGACGAGGAGACCGCCGAGATCAGACTCAACAAGGTGCCGGACCGAGAGTCCAAGTTCCTGAAGGACGGCAAGTACATCGCCAAGATCCTCTGCATTACGGACGGTAAGACAATACATAACACAATGGACTTAAAGGACTAGTACACCCCCAAAATGACTTTTTTCTATTAATTACTCACACCATGGAGACTTGAGTTCAATAATATTTTTAGATTTTTGACACATTCCTAAGCCAAAAAATGATTCCGGATGGGGACCCAAATGCATTCGGGTCCCCATCCGAAATCAATGGGGGTAAATTTACTATAATCAATTTTTTGATTATAGTACGACGGGGAGTCGCCATGGCATGAGTAATCAATATAGAACATTTTGGGGGTGAACTAATCCTTTAATGAAGGGGTGCTGTTTTCAAAGAGAAATATATTGTCAGTGTCAGGCAGAAACCTCGTATCTCCAAGGTCCAAATTTGTATGTTTTTTTTCGTAAAGTAAAGCCCTGCTTCATCATACAAGACTGTCGCGCAAAACTAGTGAAAACTGCGGTTACACATCTCTATTCAGAAACATTGCTATTCAGAAGGTTGACTTCCATTATTCTAAATGGAGGGGGTCACATAAACCTAACCTGAATAGGGATGTTTCTAAGTAGGGGTGTTTCTGAATAGAGGTCTGCCCCCGAAAACAGCAGATCTATGCGAGGCGTTGTGTGCTTGTAGATTGGCTATTTTCAGTATTTTAAATCGTTTTTAAAATGGTACATACTGTACAAAACGAACGGTTTTGGACATTGTTTCCACTGCTGTCTGGCAGAAACCTCTTATCTCCATATTTAAACTTTTTTTTTCTTCTTTTCTTTGTAAATTAACACCCCAATTGATCACACTACAGTGGCACACAACAACATCAGCAGCAGATAGACAGGCTCGAAGCGTGGAGCTAAGCGACGCGTTTTGAGCTTGTATCTGCTACTTTTAACGCTGAAGTGAGCGAAAAAGTAACAGTTTTGGACATGCCACCTGTCATTTTACACACATTTTTACAAAAGTCCAGATTCACATTAAAAGGTGTCATATTTTCTTTCTTTGAATTAAAGGGATATTTCACAACAGGTGTTATTGATTAATCTATCATGGTTAAATGGAGTTTGAAGTGACAAGGGGTTTGTATAGGAAGGGGGTGTGTCTGATAGAATGAATATCAAATATCTAAATACTGAATCAACTTAAAAACTGTCCAGGTGTTCCCAAAAGCCTGATTACTTTAGATGATAAAATGACCCAAAAGTTTTTTTTTAAAGTGATCCCTTGCTAGCAATATGCAATATGCTAGCAACCTTTTACCAGAGTCTTCCCACTGTTTAGTTGCGTCTCCTCCCTAGCCGAAGGGCTTCTCTCCAACACGCTGCCGTTGGTTTATGAACTTGATTTACGGGATGTCAGTGACACTACAGTAGAGATTACAGTACAGTATGCTGACAGAACATGTCAAAAGGCTGGCCAACAACCAGGGTGTGACAGTCATCAGATTCAGGTCAATTACCAGTTTCAACAGATAAGTGTATTGTCTCTGTTGGGTGAAAAAGCAGCAGATCAGATCTACAGTACAAGCTTGTAGATCTGTTACTTTTGATGCTTTTGAGTGACGCTGTAGTTTGATTAACCCTGCAAGGCCCAGCGTCTCTTTTTGGCAACGTTTTTTAAATCATTTAAAAAAAAATAATGTTATAATTTGTTTTCCTGTTCTTTTTTCACATTAACATCACCATTAAATCCTATTGTTTAGTATTACAATGCCATTGGCCACGATATTTGCATATAAATACCCCCCACAGAGACTGACATTCACACCTCCCAGAGAAGTTGAAATTCCAGCGTCTGGACGAACAACATCTCACTTTTTAACTGTTTCATTCTACTTATGTTTCACAAAAACATAAGTAGAATGCCTGTAATATTTTTTTTCATGATCATTAGAGTGTCTAGAACATGTACATGTGTTATTATTGTGAAAAATATCCCCAAAATGCAAATTAGAGCATGATTTATGATTTATGGCTATAAAATCTTACAAAAACATTATTAATTTTTTAACATTACATTTTCCTGTGATTTCCTACAACACCATCTGATTTTTTAAAAAGAATTTTGGCCAGTAGAAATTAATTCGGGCCTAGTAGGGCGTTCATTCATGGGAAAAAAAAACAAAGGGTTAGAATATGGAGATTCTTCCCAAGAGCAACGATAAACATTAATGATACCTTACAAAACCAGTAAGACTCCCTAATCGGGAGAAAAGCGACCGCCAGGTCCCATGTAAAAATCGTCCTGATAGTGGCGCTAAATGGGACAGATCCATGTTGATGACATGACTGTAGACATACTGTGTACTGCTTTGCATGATTTTAGGACAAAATCTGTAGGAGCAGCAGTGTCCAAAAATGTGTTTTAAAAAATCGGCCTGAAGGTGGCGCTAACTGATCCCCACTCCACAGGTACAGAAGTCAGTATCTTATAGCGCAGACATTTTAGACACTTCCTTCCTACAACCCCCCCTCCCCCCCCCTCCCCCAAAACATTGTATCAGTTGTTGTTGTTGTTGTTGTTGTTGTTGTTGTTGTTGTTGTGGTTTTAACCGAATGTTTGTTGTCATTTACTGTATCTTACACATTGCAGGAACAGCCTCTAACTTTGTTTGTACAACCGTCTCTTCATGTTTAAATGTCAGCGTCTCAAAACATTGTCATGTATGGTTATATAGAATCTTTATTAGAATGTTCACAAAGCCAATACGTTTTTTTTAAATTAAAAATGTTGATCTATAAAAATCCTTTCCTATCTCACCAGTCCTGACATGGTGGAATCATACAATACATTCGTCTGCGCTCGCCAGCTAATATTTGTTGCGCAGCGATACAAAATCCCCCTAAAGGAATTCTCGGTTCTTTTTGCACAGGCATGTACAGGCTTTGTACGAGGAATTAATTAATAATTACTGACGAGCATTTTGTCATTGTCGGATGGAAACCTTGTACAGTATGTGCAAAACCTTAATTTTTTGGGCAAAATGTTTTAAACGATTTAAAATTGTGAAAATAGCCGACCTACACATAATTCCTTAGGGGGGCTTTTGAACGCCTCTGCTATTTTCACTACTTTTGTGTGACACTATTGTTTGATGAAGTATGGCCTTAAATTACAAAATAAAAAAAGTCAGGGGGAAAGAGAGAGAGGCAAGGGTCTCATAAACATTTGGCAGAAGAAACTCTGAAGAACCCCTAGGGGTAGAAGACCCATATGTTACACTGTGCGAACAGCAGTCCAGTCTCAGGAAACCAAAAAACAGTTAGAGGCATGGGTTTCTATACACAGAGAGGGCAATTCTTTCAACATAAGATGCATTCAAGTTCCAGAGTTTTTGGATGAGGCAATTCTCTTGAATGCTGCCTTCAGGTACGGCATGGAAAGAGGGCATTTGCATTTCTTTCACCATAGTAAAAACTGCATTCGTGGTTTGGTTTGGAGAGGGCACTTTTTACAGACAGGCAAAAGGGCAGGGGCTCAAGCCCCCTTTGACGTCTATGTGTGCACGTACCTGTCTCTGACTACGTTGTGTGGTTCTCTCAGACGTCCCCGCCAAGACCTCCACAGGGACCATAGCCATCGGCGTGGTGGACTCCAACGACCACTGTCCCTTCCTGACCACCCCGTACGGCTTCCAGTGCACCGACCAGAAGACGGTCCTGGTCAGCGGCCTGGACGAGGACGTCAAGCCCAACAGCGCCCCCCTGAGCTTCACCATCGTATCTGTGTCTCGCGGGGAGTGGGACGTGGAGATGGTCAATGGTAAAGGACCACGGTGGATATAGTATTGTTGTAGTCGAGTCCACCTAAAGGGAGGAGAGGGGGGAGTGAAGTCAGATAAGAATAAACAAGTAAAACATATTCATTTGATAGGTACTAATCTGGCCTTGTGTTGGGGTGGTGGGGGGTGGTCAGACCTTGTGGTCAGTGGATATTATCCCTCTTCATTGCATTAATGTAATGTGTTTGCTCTGGTGCTTTAAGAGCAAAATGGAGAAGATGATATTCTCAGTACAAAATTTAACAAATGTCAGGGCAGGAATTTCAGGGAGGCCATGAAATGCCCCTCAGTTTGGCCTTGTGCCCCTCAAACTAATGGCATGCCCTGAGGCCACAGTGGCCTTAATGCCCCAGCTGACTGTACCACTTTTTCTTTGATTGGTGCAGGGCTGAGCATTGATCGGATTGTAAATACCATAATTTATTTAGTTAACGGCAGATAGCCTACATCAATTTTAAAATTATCCTTAACCCTTATATTATATTAATTATTACAATGGACAATGTTTTTTTCATGGCCTTCCTGCCCTGGCATTTGGCCTTTGTGCCCTCAAAAAATTTACAACAACAAAGGCCAAGTGGCCTTGCCCCTAAAATGATGAAATTCCAGGCATGGTTCCAGCTATTATTTGCACTTTTTGACACATTTTCCGGACTATGGGTTGTCTTACTAAACCATTTAGACATATCATCTAGTAATTCATCAATGAAAAGCGACAGATAGCACTCTTATAATGTTAATGTGAATGAGCTCCTCATAATAATGGGTCTTGACTCTTGACTCGAGTGGACTTGGTGGGGGAAGAGTCCCTTAGACCGAGTAAAATCATAGCGACATCTGCTGGGCCATTAATACACTCTTAAAAATGTTGGGTCAAATGTTCAACCCTTTTGCTGGGTTGACACTGTTGGGTCAAAGGTTGGGTCAGTTTGACCAAACATTGGATTAAAAATACTTAAAATTAGTAAACCATCTGTTGGGCTATGGATGGCCCGCCCACATCATCAGATAAAATGCATTGAGTTCATAACCCAAGTGTTGGTACAGGCTTTTGAATTCGAGTTTACCCAACACATGGTTCACTGCATTGCACCAACTTGGGTTAAAATAGACCCGCCCTCTCTGTCTATCAACACATTGGTTTGTGAATTGCACCACTATTGGGTTAAACTAAGTGGGTGGGCAGTTACCCAGCATGCAACTGTGCTCCCATACAGATATTTTTTACAAACTTTTCCATTATTTTATGGTTTTAGATAGAGAAAACAACATTGTATTGTAGATGATCGCAGTGGATGTAGCCCAGTCATAATCCCTAATTAAAAAATATATAAAAAAACATAGTTGCTTACAGAAACAGAAACCATGACTAAGATGGTCCAGACTGACACATACAAACAGGTTTGCTGTTCTTTTAATGTGAAGCACCACATAATCTGTTGTGTTCAAAGTTGTGATATATTGCCACGACTAAATGCACAATTTACTCCGCATGCATGCTTCCTTGAGTAGATTAAGCATGAAAAATGTCATTGAAGAAAATGCTGTAAAAAAATGAATAGATTTAATGTGAATGGGCGTACAATCCCAACAACAAGGTCACTTTTAAGCCATTTTTGGGTGTTAGATTCCAACCCATCAGCAGTATCACATTAACCCAACAGCAAAGTCACTTTTAACCCATTACTTGGTTGTACAATCCCAACCCAACATGCTGGGTCACAGCCTTAACCCAACCCTGTTGGTCTGCAATAACCCATGTTGGGCTGGTCCAAAACAGTGTTACGTGTTGGGTTACATAAATAACCAACTTGGGTTGTTTTTGACCCAACAATTTTAAGAGTGTAGGAACAGCAGGCTGAACAAACCTTTAAAATCGCCCTGAAAATCCTGGTAATAAACAAACATAGCTCAGCCCTACCCTCCCCAGATCCTTCTTTGTATGTTTTTATTTTATTTTTTTCTGTGTTCTATCCGTCTGTCATTCAATGTTATATGAGATACTTCAATGGAAATAAGCTTAGTCTTTTCTAGGATCTCCTTTTAGTAGACCTTGTACCAGTGAACTGTACCGTCATGAAACTGTACCTTTTCCTATGCAAACTTCTAATAAAGTCTTCAATCAATCAATCAAACCTGGGTTATAGTCTACTTGCCAGCCCATAGAGCCCCATTGTGAACCCGGACATATTGAGTACACCAATGTTTTATGTTAGAAATGTTGAGTATGGGTCCCCAGCATGTAGAAACTGCCGGATGCTAACTTGCATATGTTGAGCAATTTTCGTAATTTGCATAATTCGATTTATTAATAATGGATAATATGTCAAAAACTGATTGGCCGATTTGAACAATATTAGAGTGGTTTTGGGGGTTATTGAGGATGCTGAATCCATTTTCTAAATTCAAAATGGCCGTTTTAAACCGGAAATGGCCTTATACCAACTTAAAGTGGGGTGATTTTGATACCTTTTTGTTGATTTTCCAGTTGGTATATGGCTATTTCCGGTTTAAAACAGCCATTTTGAATTTAGAAAATGTCAGAAATGGATTCAGCATCCTCAATAACCCCCAAAACCACTCCAATATTGTTCAAATCGGCCAATCGGTTTTTGACATATTATCCATTATTATGGGGGATTATGCTAAATAAATCGAATTATGCAAATTATGAAAATTGCTCAAATATGCAAGTTAGCATCCGGCAGTTTCTACATGCTGGGGACCCATACTAAACATTTCTAACATAAAACCTTGGTGTACTCAATATGCCAGGGTTCAGATTCTGGCAAGTGGACTATTAGGGTTCAGTTCCAGCCAATTCCATTTCAAACAATCCAAAGAACGTGTTCCCTTCTCTCCACCCCACACACAGAGACCACGGCGGCCTTCCACTCCCGCGGCCCGCTGTGGCCCGGTGAGTACAAGCTGGAGGTGCGCATCGCCGACGAGCAGAACCTGACGTGCGAGGAGACGGAGGAGTTCCTGCTGGAGGTGTGCCCGGCCGTGCCCAACGGGCCCTGCGTCTGCGGGCCCCAGATGTCCCGGCTGGCAACCACCTCCACGCAGTTTGGCTGGGGGGCCGGGGGCATGATGCTGGGCTGTGCCGTCTTCATGCTGCTGTGTAAGTATCAGTGGTGGACAGTAACCAAGTACATTTCTTAGGATTCTGAGGATTTGTAGTTACATTTTCTTCATACTTATTACTCTTACTTGAGTACATTTCCCAATATTTCACTTTTACTCAAGTACATTTCTAGGAAGGCTGAAAAGTACTGAGTACTTTTAGGTTGGCTGTTTTGACGAGAGGTTATTGAAGCAGAATCGAACATGGCTTCTACATGACACTCGATCCACTTGTTTTCCTTCCCTATGGAACGAGGGCAGATACTAGACTTTTGATGCTTCAGGCTGGGGCTGCGACTCTCTCCGCCACACTCACGCCCATTTGACCTCCTCCTACGGGGAAGCCCAGATCCAGCTCACGCAACGAAACCTCCCTACCTGGCTTTGAACCCGGGTCTCCCGCATGAAAGTCCAATATCTTAACCATTACTCCAAAGGGATATCCCTATGGAATGAGGGCAGATACTAGACTTTTGAGGCTTCAGGCTGGGGCTGCAACTCTCTCCGCCACATATAGTATGCAAAAGAAATAGGCTGATGTTAATATAGTGATCATCTACTAGTTCAGGGTTTTTTATAGTTGTTTCTACAAACGTTGTATAAAATACACTTTTAGAGGTGTTTTTTACTTTACTTCAGTATTTCCAATGTCCAATACTTTTACGTATCCTCCACTACATCTGAAAGGCAAATATTGTACTTTTTACTCCCACTACAATTATTGAAAAACTTTAGTCATCAGTTGCTTCGTTCGCACATTTTGATTAGTTTTATTACAAAACCACTTCAGACCTACCGGTATATATACTTTTGCAATTTGCCGATCTACAAGCTCACAATGCGTCACTGTACGATGCGTCCAGAGCTTGTAGATCTGCTATTTTCAATGTATTTTTTAGACATTTTATACATTTGTTAACTTGTGAAATGGGCCCTTCTGCACAATGAGTACTTTTACTTTTTGTACTTTAAGTACTGTACATGTTGATGCCAATACTTTTGTACTTTTATTCAAGTAAACTTTGAATGCTGAACTTGTACTTGTAACAGGCTATTTCTACCATATGACTTTTTTGATACTCTTACTCAAGCACTGATCTGAGTAAGTGTGTGTGTGTGTGTGTGTGTGTGTGTGTGTGTGTGTGTGTGCGTGTGTGTGTGTGTGTGTGTGTGTGTGTGTGTGTGTGTGTGTGTGTGTGTGTGCGTGTGTGTGTGTGTGCGTGTGTGTGTGTGTGTGTGTGTGTGTGTGTGTGTGTGTGTGTGTCTCACTGTCTTGTTGTTTTGCAGTCCTCCCGTTCTTCTTCCTCTTCTGTCAGTGCGGTGGAGCGAACACCGTCTTCGCCGACCAGTTTACTGACCTGGAGTTCGATCACCTCATCGGAGAGCATCTGATATCCTACCATACCGAGGGCAAAGGAGAGGACCGGGTGAGCTGGACCGCTTTCATCTGACCTGTCCATACATACAATATCACTTTCATCTGACCCAACTATCATCTGACCCGTCCATACATACAATATCACTTTCATCTGACCTGTCCATACATACAATATCACTTTCATCTGACCCAACTATCATCTGACCCGTCTATACAATATCACTTTCATCTGACCCAACTTTCATCTGACCTGTCCATACATACAATATCACTTTCATCTGACCCAACTTTCATCTGACCCAACTTTCATCTGACCAGTCTATACATACAATATCACTTTCATCTGACCCGTCCATACATACAATATCACTTTCATCTGACCCAACTATCATCTGACCCGTCTATACAATATCACTTTCATCTGACCCAACTTTCATCTGACCCGTCCATACATGTATGGATGGGTCGGATGAAAGTGATATTGTATGTATACAATATCACTTTCATCTGACCAGTCCATACATACAATATCACTTTCATCTGACCAGTCTATACATACAATATCACTTTCATCTGACCAGTCTATACATACAATATCACTTTCATCTGACCAGTCTATACATACAATATCACTTTCATCTGACCAGTCTATACATACAATATCACTTTCATCTGACCCGTCCATACATATAATATCACTTTCATCTGACCTGTCCATACATACACTATCACTTTCATCTGACCCAACTTTCATCTGACCCATCCATCCATACAATGTCACATTGGGGTGTTTAGCTTACAGCTGAGTAATAACATTTCCACCTTCAATTCAATTAAATATTTTTTTAATTAAAGAGCCAAGCATAAGCATAAGACACTTACATCCGTGGTTCTCAAACTGTTTTGACTCGGGTCACCACTGATAAAGGCACTATATAAATGCACCATTTACCTGAACTGATCTTCTCTCTGTGTGTCCCCCGTGTCTCCAGGAGGTGCCTCTCCTGAGCTCCCCCGTCATGATGCCGGCGGTAACCCGCGGCAACGTCAACGTGGTGGAGTCCAAGAACATCAACTTCTTCGCCTCCAGCTCCCACAAGTTCTCCAAGACGGAGACGGCGGAGACCAACGAGATGTACAGCGACGAGATGATGATGATGATGCAGGACGCGCGAGGAGGAGGGGGAGGGGGCGGCGAGGGGCCGGGCGGCCTGCCGGACGTGGACGGGTTCTACCCTTCACCCCAGTCCACCTCCCCCAGGGGGGACCCCTACTTCCTGGGGGGCGCCGCTATCACCTCCGGCAGATACACACAGGGTGGCATGAAGATGGACGTCTACGAAGACATCGCCCTGCCCGACGCTTTCCTCGACGACTACTACTCCCAGGTATGTTGTTGGTTAGCGGTGTCACTGTACACCGTACTCAATGTCTAAATGGAGGTACGGGCCTCCAATTATCTTTACATCCTTTCTTCTTTGCTGTTCGTCCAGTAAGGGATCATTAATGCCCCTACAATTTCCTGCAGCATTATAGCACCTTCTAGCATTCGTAGGCTTTGAGACAACATACTGAAATATGGATGAAATCCAACGCAGAGTACGAACAGAGAGGCTCCTCTCCATATATGTCACTACTTTTCAAGTTGTCACATAATTTCCACCATCCGTTCTTTAGTTATGTGCCTTTGAATATAATATGTCTGGCCACAGAGAACAATGGAGGCAAGATACAGGCCATGCGATCTCCTGGCTCTCTGTATGACACAGAATGAAATGGTGGCTCATATGTTAGCAAAGAGCACCCACCATCTAGTGTAAAGACTGAAAACACTTGTTATGACATGTCAGTAAATGAGTTAATGTGTAACCTTTTATTTGGAAGATTTTATTCTTACAAAATGAGCAGGCATCCCAACATAACATAACACATGTGTGTGTTTCCCTGTCTTTCCTCTCCCTCATGCAGAAAGCGGTGTGCACCGTACCAGTGAAGGACAGTCTGCTGGTGTACGACTTCGAGGGCCAGGGCTCCCCCGCTGGCTCGGTGGGGTGCTGCAGCCTCCTGGACTCCGACAACGACCTCCAGTTCCTCGACGACCTGTCGCCCAAGTTCAGGCGTCTGGCCGAGATCTGCTCTCCCGTCAAGCTCCCGTCGCCCGTGATACAGCGGAGGTCGCCCAAACTCCAGCGCGTCGCCAGGAGTTCTGTCGGGCGCGGCCCGGAGCCGGTCTTACGGCCCAAAGTCGAGCGCGTCGTCGAGACGAAACGTGCGAATAGAGTTTATTCTAGCAATGTCAGCAATGTCAGCAACGTTAACGTCTCCAAGTCATCCAGCAACACTGTCAAAGCTGCCCCACCGCCACCACCTCCCTCCAGCTCTTTCACTAACGTCTCTAAGGTTTCCAATACTAACGTCCGTAACACTAGCGTCAGTAATTCTAACGTCACTAACCTCAGCCAGTCTGCTTTTAACTCCTCCAGCCAGTCTGCGTCTAACATCAGTCAGTCCGGTTCGCTGTCCCCCGGTGGCCAGACTTTCGTACTGCAGCAGCCGCAGCAGCCGCAGCCTATCTACTACACCACTTCCCCCATGATGCAGCCCATGCGCTACATCATTCAACCACAGCAGCTCCAGAACGCCATGATCCTAACCGGCGGCTCCTCCGGGGCCAACTTCCAGAACATGTACGTGGTCAACGGGACCCCTGGTTCCCCTACTGGGGTGTTTAGTTTCCAGGGCTCGCAGGGATCTGCGAGCACCGTGAGCCCTACGAGCCCCATAATGCTAATGTCTGGGGGCTCGGGCTGGGCACAGGCTGGCTCCTTGAACGGCGGCCAAAGCGTTACAAGTGCTACCGTCCCGCTCAGCCCCACCTCGCTGCTGCTATCTGGCGGCCAAAGCTTGTCCCAGGGCTCCTTGTCCATGGGTGGCTTTAAACTAGAAGGGCCAGGCCCCGACGGTAAATACACGTTAGTGCAGAACACAGCCACAACAGGCGTGGATGTGGCACAGTTGTCCAGCCCAGTGTCACCTCAGGGCACTTTGCCCAGAGGTGCCATCCTGGTTAGCGAGGCTGCTCCCCCTCAGGGGGCGTACGGCACGGCAGCCCGGAGCAGTAGTGTGTACGGCGTTCTGCCAGGACACACTTTGATCGGAGGAGGAGGAGGAGGGAACGCGATTTTAGTTAATAGCAGCAATCTGCCGCAAGCTGGGGTGGTGCAGTCGACAGCTACGTTGGGGGCGGGGCCGCTCAAGGTGGTGGGTGCTGGTGTTGGGGAGCAAAGGGTGGAGGCCGTGGTTGTGCCGGGGGAGCAGGCAGCTTTAAATGAGGAGGCTAGTAAGAAATTGGTGTTTGAGGGCAAGACCAAATCACGCAAGGAAGAGATCGTTGCCATACTCGAGACTGACTCGAGCCTGGGTCGACGCCCTAATTTCCAGAAGGCTGGTCTGATCGACCAAGTCACCCCAGAGACAGCAGTAAATGTAGCGCAAACAGCTGAGATGCCTTTGCTTGAGCTGGTGGACGACGTGTTCCTGCAATCGTCACCAAAAGCAGAGGTGAGCGAGGTACCGGCGCAGTTTGTCACCAGCCCTGGCCCCTCTACAGATGGAAACATGTCAGACCTCCTGCCAGAAGTCACTGCAGCTCCAAGTGAATCCGCTGGTACCCAAGAAAAGGTGGAGGAACCTCTGGCCCTTGACACAGAACCGCTCAGTGACAGCGTCCCTTCTGAAGTCGTACCTGATGTCACCGCGTCTACTGCTGCCAAAGTAGGACCTTCGTCATGTGTATCAGATGTCGTGGAAGCAGTTCCTGTAGGTGAATCAGTGAATGCAGTGGTAGAGGAAATTATTGTACCTTCAGACCACAACGAGCAATTAGCGGTGGAACCCCAAGCCAAAAGCGGGGACCAGCCAACATCAGCGGCTTTGAAAGTAGATGAGGTAGCAATGCCTGCGAATGACACCGAAAGCCCAAAAGACAGTAGCACTGAAGAGGAGGTGAGCCCCGAAGTAGATACAAGTACAGAGGACCAAATCCCCAGCGACCAAGAGAAAGAGGCCAGTCCAACTGACCAAACTGTCTCCCTGGAAGCGTGCAGTGCTGTGGCGCAGGCAACGCCAGAACTGGAAGTGGAAGGAGAAAGCCCTGAAACACAAGTCGTATCCGAACCGCAGCCACAATTGCCAGTGGAGGATGAAACAGAGACTAACAAAGAAGAGGTGCCAACACTGGATGAAAATCGCACCGTGCCCGACACCCAGGACAAAGATGGCGAAGGAGAAAACATGGATGGGACAGGGCCACCAGCTGAAGAGGCCATTGCTGAGTCTTCCCAGCCCTCAGTAGAGGACATTGTGGCGGCAGAGTCTACTGATGCACCGGGTGCTCAAGACGTGGCGAAGGAAGACGTGGAGACGACACAAGTGACTGAGACGGTAGAGACGAACAAAGACGAAGAAACGGCACAGGTGACCGAAACCGCAGAAATAAAGGAAGACGCAGAAACTGTGCAGGTGGCCGAGGTCTCGGAAACAAATAAAGACGAAGAAACGGTACAAGTGACCGAAGCGGAAGAAACAAACAAAGACGTGGAAAGTGTACAAGAGGCAGAAACAGTGGAGACAAACAAAGAAGAAGAGACATTAGCGGTCGCAGAAACAAACAAAGAAGAAGAAGAAGCTGTACAAGAGTCCGCAACAGTAGAGACGAACGAAGACGCTGAAACTGTAGAAGTGACAGAAACAGCAGCAACAAACGAAGAGGAAACAACACAGGTCACAGAGAAAAATGAAGGCGAAGAAACAGTTCAAGCGACAGAAACAGCGGCGGCAGACGGAGACGTGGAAACTGAAGAAGGGACCGAAGCAGTAGAGGCGGGCAAAGAAAAGGAGGCGGTTCAAGTGACCGAAACGACAGAGACAGGCGGAGATGAAGAAACTGCACAGGTCGCCGAAACGGCACCGACCGACGGAGACGTGGAAACGGCACAAGAGAGCGATGCGGCTGAGACAAATGACAAGGAAGTGATAGAGGTGACCGAAACAGCAGCAACGAACGAAGACACGGCAGAGGTGAGTGACACAGCAGAGACAAACGAAGAAGAAGAAGAAACAATACAGGTCACCGAAACAGCAGAAACCGATGAAGATTTGGAATCAGTGGAAGTGACCGAAACTTCAGAGACGAATGAAGGCGAGGAACCGGCGGAAGTGACCGAAACAGCAGAGGCAGTTGAAGTGGAAACAGCAGAAGTCACGGAAACAGCAGCGACAAACGAAGATGCGGAAACGATACAGGTGAGCGATGCGGCAGAGACGAGTGCCGAGGAAACCGCGCAGGTCACCGAAACAGCAGAGACGAACGACGAGGAACCGACAGAGTTCGCCGAAACAGCAGAAACAAATGATGACGAAGAAACTGTACAAGTCACTGAAACAGCAGAGGCGAACGGAGATGAAGAATCTGTACAAGTCGCCGAAACGGCAGAGACGAGCGAAGACGGCGAAACGGTACAGGAGCCGGCAGAAACGCCCGCTCAAGTGGCTACAGGTCAGGTAAAGCAACCTGCAGAGGGCGAGGATGTGGCTCAGCCTGAGGAAGAGGGTCAAGCCGCCGATGGACAAGAGCTGGCAGGAGGTCCCCCTGAATCCGAGAACTTGGAGGATGAGGCAAGCGCTTCGGAAGAAGTCGCATCGACCCCAGAGGCCAAAGAAGAAGCGCCAGCGGACGAGGCCAAGGAAGACGGCGACGTTCCGGTAGCATCTGGCCAGGTAGCCGAACCAGCAGCTCAAGGATCATCGGAAGGGTCAGGCGAGGACTCTCAGGCAGTCGGTCAGGTGCCACCTCAACCAGAGCCTCCGGCAGCAGAGAGTACAGAATCCTCGGCGGTGCCGGAGGTGGAGGCGGAGACAGCAGTGAGTGCCGTGGAAGAGGCAGCAGAACCACAAGCCTCAGGAGAAGTTGCTCCGGCAGATGTAGAGGCGGTCTCCTCCGAGCCGGACAGTCCCACGACGCAAGGAGTAGAACCTCAAAGTGACGAGGTGACAGCAGGGGCAGCCAGCAGCCCCTCTGTTCCAGAAGAAGAGGCAGCCAGTAGTCAACCTCCTCGAAACAAATCCAGGAAGAGCAAAAAAGAAAAGGGCCCAGAATCTCCCAAAAAGCTTTCAGGAAAATGCAAGCAACAATGATAGCACTTCTTGTTTAAATTGGGTTGTATGATATTAGTTGTGGGATTTCTTTGTGTTGTTTTTCATAGTTGTATTTCTTAGTGTGTAGGAATTTTGTTACTAGACATAGAATTACTGGCAGAAACATAAAGGATGAGAATGTATGCTTTGCTTTATGAGATAACCTGTCTCAACCTGCATGTGAGAGTGAAAGTATGAGAGGGGTGGTGTTCACATAAGGTACCTGTCAGAGACCATAATTACATTAGTCTGAAAATGTCTTAAACAAACTATTTTTGCGAATGGTTTGGGTTTTACTTCTGTGAAGATGTGATGTTTTTTAACCTTTTTTCTCCTCATGTGGATCTGAATGTAAAAACGTGCAAATTAATGCTTTGTCGCTTGTGTACTAGGACTTTTTTAATGTATAAGTTTAGAGTTAAATGGTGTAGGCCTGGGTTTACTGTGACTTCATTGTTCGGTTAATGTTAAGGGTCTAACGCACAGACATAAATATACTATGTTCATATCAATGCCAATAGGTATTAGTTTTGATGCAAGGGTTTCCTGAAACTGTCAAACCCATTACAAGTGTGTCCCAAGAAAAAAAATAAGGAAAGAAATTCTATGAATTGAGTACAAAGGAATGGAAACAATTAAGCCAATAAGCCATAGTCTTTCTTGGATTAAAAAAAATCCTCTTAGCAAACCTTTTGAACTGTACTTTACTGTGCTTTTCTTTTTGCAAACATGTGTGTAAAGTATAAAGAAAGAAAGAAAGAAAGAAAGAAAGAAAGAAAGAAAGAAAGAAAGAAAGAAAGAAAGAAAGAAAGAAAGAAAACAACTTATTTACTGCAGTGGTTCTTGACCTGTGGGCAGGTCCCCACATGACAGGTGGGTCCCCACATGACAGGGGGGTCCCCACATAATTTTGGGTGGGGTCCCCAGATAACAGTGAAGTGAATTTTAAGGAATTTTAAGACCTTATTAATACCTTAAAAAAAGAAGAAAAGAAAAAAGACCATTACTGCATCAAAAGTAAGCCTATGTTATTAAACACTGATATAATATAATATCATTATAAGAAAGAAGCACAAATTGTGAAAACAGACGATCTGCAAACACATCGTGTCACAGGCTTGTAGATCTGCTATTTTCACAATATTCGTCAAGTCAAACTAAACGAATAATGGTTATTTTGGGGGATCACAGCCTGAAAAGGTTGAGAGCCACTGGTTCGCTGTACTAAATCACACAATAGAACCATTTGGATTACTGGGTAAACCCAGTTAAATAACAAACCTAGTTTGAACTGAAATAAGATTTACATTTTTGTGTCAAAAAAAGACAAATCTTCCAAGAATATTTGCATTGAATGAATGTAATTGTTTTGTTTTTGTTTAACCAATGTTGTCCACAGTCTGTGACATTTTATTTTGGAATAGAGAATAAGTATTATGACACATTAGAATGCATCCATATTAATATCAACATTGTTCTTGTACTGATTTGATATCAGCAATCTTTTTTATTTTGAATAAAGTGTGTCTAGTAATGCATTGTTGTGGAGTATGATCTAAAAAAAAAAGCCTTGGCATTAAAGCTAATGTAAGTGATTTGTCTGTTTTATTAAGAGTTCAACATCTCTATATTCCCATAGCCATCATTGATATAGGCTAGTGCATGTTCAATGACAAGTCTCCCAGTCTCTCCAGCCTATAAATGCCACCTACAGTGCAACCACTCTGTTAGAGTTCTTACAGTATTAGCCAGCTGGTATTGTGCAATGCGCAGGCTTTCCCAGTCAGTCTGTTATGTGTATGACAGTAGTGGCCACAGCATTGTTATTGTGCCTGAAGTTCTTCTCAGTAAAATATATTAATACAAAGAAGAAGGTTGTGGTTATTGAGTTATCACAGCCCTTTAGTGAAAAGCGACATGTTCAGTATACCAATACAAGCCAATCAGGAGGAGAGAAAACTCTACAGGATACAGGATAAATGTGTGAATTTGTGAAGACACAAATAAACAAGCAGACAAAATGGGAACTGGAATGCAAGGTGATGCATGATCTTTGTGGGGTTTTCTCTCCTGATGGGATAACATTGGAAAACCACCTGAAAATATACTGTATGTTCTGTTTACTTAAAGGGGAAGACCACCCATTTTCAATATTGAACTGTGTCATTAATATACCTTAGAGGAGTTGTGTGGAAATAGAAAAAAGTTCCCCCCCTTCTGTGTTGCCTAGAACTGGAAGATTGATTTTGGGGGTTGTATTGTAAAGTACAATGTGTGATGTCATCAAGTTGTAATTTACAATACAAACCCCAAAATCAATCCTCCAGTTCTAGGCAACACAGAAGGGGGGAACTTTTTTTCTATTTTTTTCTATAACTCCTCTAAGGTATATTAATGACATAGTTCAATATTGAAAATGGGTGGTCTTCCCCTTTAAGAGAGAGGGACGAGGAGACCCCTGTTTAACTCATTGAGTGCCTATCCCGAATTAGTTCGGGATATATTATCGCATCCCAGAGTGCCTATCCCGAACTAGTTCGGGATATTAAAAAAAAAAAAAATTGAAAAAAATGTTTTTGAATTTTTTTTTTGGACCCCATCAAATCTAGTGAACATGATTTCAATCGCGATTTTGCATGTTCCACCCCCATACAACCCCATCTAACATACAGGGCAGCCATGTTTGTTTACATAACATGTAAAACATAATGGCGATTATCTCAAGAATGCCTGAACGGATTTCCAATCGGATTTTTTTGTTTGAAAGCTGTGAACAAACTGCACAAATCCACTCCAATGCAATCCAGGATTGCATTGGATTTTTTAGAGCTCATTCTTCTCTGTTTTTTTCCCATGCATGAGGTGTGCAAGGTTTAATCATGGCTAAGTTGACGAAAATAAGGCTTCTAAAATGCTTGGTAGCCAATAGCTAACTTCAAGCTAACTTCATCCTCTTCCTGTACATGCACAAAGGAAAGTGTTCAGGCAAGTCATGGCTGCAGGGCTTCTGCATATACCAGCATATCTCTATGGGATTTTCTATGGCCACTGGGCGCCCTCTAGTGGTGACTAGGGTGGCACTAAATGAGTTAATACTAGCTAGCCTCGGAAACCCAGACTTTTAATACTAGCTAATATAGAGTTTCACGTTGAACACAAAACGTGTTGTTTTAAACAAAACAGGTATAAACATGATTGCCACCCTTACCCTACTTATCGCCTCTGTGTGGGTGGAAACCTCATATGTCCAAAACCATTTCAGGATTTACATTCAAAATCAAAAGTAGCAGATCTACAAGTGACTACTTTTGATGCTTTTGTAAGTAGCAGATCTACAAGTGACTACTTTTGATGCTTTTGTGTGACGCTGTAATATGATCAAGTATAGGGCGTTAATTAAAGACTAAGAATATACTTTCATTAGTATCATCGGTAACACCTGTGAAGGAAGTCGAAAGACACCCGGAAGTAGAACAAAATGGCGTATATGCATGGAGCCTATTAGACGGGTTTCTGGTCCACGTCACACTGATGGGTCGGTACCAAAATTAGCCAATAAATAGAAACCATGCAGCGCTCCCCAAAACAACAGGTTTGGCGATTGGTGGGAATTGATTACATGATACATTCAGCTGTGCATTTAGTCTCAATGTTTATAAACAAGAAACCGGTCTATGGACCCATACAAGTCTGTAGTAACTCTAAGGCCGCGCTCACACATGTGCATCACGCATCATCATCTTATCGTCTGAGAATGGCCACTGGGGGCGCCGTACTAATGCATTGTCAATGGAAGGTTGTTTGGTTTTTTGTCGTTGCCGTGTCTCTAGCTCAACCGCAGCCTGTACGCTCTTGAAGAGACACAGCAACGGCAAAACACCAAACAACCTTGCATTGAGAATGCATTAGTACGGCGCTCCCATGTTGATGTGTTGATGCCCTGAGGGCTGCGCTGCCTGTCAGAGGTTGTCATGCAACCACCTGCCATGACACTGCTGCTCCGGGCCAAGCAGGGGCGTCACAAGGGGTAGGAAAGGGGTAGGAAAGTGGGAAAGTGGGCCCAAGGTGGTGGAGGGGCCTTAATTATTTTATACTTTAGCTATTGAAAAATAGCAGATATACAAGCTCGCAGCGCGGCACCGAGTGCCTCGCTGCGAGCTTGTAGATCTGCTATTTTTGAAAAGTTGTGAAAATGTGTGCAAATCTTTGAATATATGTATTTTTTAAGGGAACATTTGTAACTCAAATTTTGCTTCTGGGGGGTCCCTGGAACTAAATATTTTGAGATGGGGGTCCGTGGCCAAATACATATCATTTTGGGGGTCCTTCACATGAAAAGGTTTGAGCTCCACTGACATTAATACAGTATCTGCCTTAAAGTCCTGTTTGCAATTTGGTGTTAGGGGAGTTTCTCACCTGAACTGAGTCAGTGGGTCCCTAGACATTAAGAATCACAGAGGTGCTCGTCCGCCATAGTGCCAGGAATGGCGCAATGGCCAAATCAAATATGGCTGCCATCGGCTATGATGAAAATCCAACTTTTCTGTTTCTGGGTGTATATGCACATGTAATACCTCTATTTGGACTAATTGTGGTGTGGGGAATTCATTTCTGATATTGTTTTGACCATTTTGGGCGATTTGGACCTCAAAAGGTCATGGTCAAGGTCATTTTGCTATTCCGAAGACCGTGGGCCATAACTTGGCCATTGTTAGGAGTAAAAACAGGTGCAGTAGGTCTAAATCAACTAATGCTGACATGTATAATTCATTTCTGACATTGTTTTGACCATTAAGGATCATCTTGTCTTTGAAATATCAATGTCAGTGCCATTTTTCAAAAACGATTTTGTTCATTACTTGCACTTTTATAGTATTTTGTGTAAGTTTGTTACTATTTTATAGTAAGTTTGTTTTGTTTATAACAAAAGACATACTAGTGAGAAATACAACAAGTAAGCATCCACATTTAACTTTAAATTGGGGTTTAAAATGGGTGTTTAAATGAGCAAATAAGACTATTTACGAATAAAAGTGACAAATAAAATTACACAACAAAATCACACACACAATTAAATAACAATTTCCCTCAAAGTGCACCATATTGGGATTGTGTGCATGCAAGTTAGTATGAGGTGTTTTTACAGGATTGATTTGGCATTGTTCCATGGCAAAATATGATGCACAGAACTCCATCAGTGTCGAGTGTCTTGCTTCAGACATGGCAGGAGTGTACTAAAGTCAAAGTGCTCCTTCCATCCATCAGAGCTTGACATTGACTTTTTGAGGCAGTTGTCCTTTGGACAAGTATATTTCCCATTCACTTGTCCGGAGACAAAAGTCACTTGTCCGGATAAAAATTTCATACATTGAAATAATAACAAAAGGACGGCTAATGACCCCCCTTGCTCCCTCCACTCCATAGTATGGGCACTTGTCCCGGACAACAGGACAAGCCTTTATGTCATGCCCTGTTCCATGTTCCATTGGTTCTAGTCTTTCCTCAGGTTCCTTGGCTGTTCAAGCAGGTGGCAAGAAATGCGCTAGAAAGGTGCCTTGTTGGTCTCAGCAGTTGTACTTCTCTGCTACCAATACTGTGTCTTGTTCTGTCAAGGTCTTTGCCTCTCCAAAGTTTGTTAGACATTGTACTCGGTCAGAAGCCATAACTACATGTTTAATCCTCACCTGGCCCATGCAGTCATCTCCTGTCTCCAAGGCATATGTGCCTTGATCACTGTCTTGGCTAGTGGTGCTCCAAGATGAGACTGCTTGATGCAGTGCAAGTGAGTCTCACCAGTGCCATACTGCTGCCAGATCTCCTTCATCCCCAGTGCTTGGAAATATGGGGTGTAGTATAGCAGTAATGTGAAGGAGACAACAACTCTCTGGGGTCCGCTCATAGTTCCGACATCCCATTATTCTGACCATTAGGTTAGTGAAGGTTAGGGATAGGCTTAGTTATAATGGAGGCTGTACATGCACCAGGTGTCAGCCTCCTTAATCCTATTCAAGATGTCTGGGATCTCTTCTCCACTAGCGACATCATCAACAGAGACAACAGAGCTGATAATGGTAAATGGACTGCATTTACAGTATATAGCGCTCTTCTCCAAAGCGCTGTACAATGTATTTCACATTCACCCATTAACACACACATTCACACATACATTCACACCAAGAAACCATGCAAGGTGCTCATCGGGAGCAGTTAGGGGTTCAGTGTCTTGCTTAAGCACACTTCGACAAATAAGCAGGAGGAGACATAAATCGACCCTGGAACCTTCAGATTCCAAGGCAGCCGTTCTTCCTACATCGCCACAAGCTTGAATGGCCACCATATTCCGAACACACAGCTGGAGAGCTGTTTGTTCACCTCAGACACCCAGAATGTGTAAAGTTGATGAGGGATGGGTGCGTCTATCGACTCTGTTATCTCTGATGATGATGAGTGGCTCCCTGCAAAAGGGGCTGGAGGTGAAGAGATCCCAAAGATTGAACTAGATTGAGGAGGCTGTCACCAAGCTGCTGGTACATGTGGAGTCAACTGGCCCTATTATAACTAAACCTACCCATAACCCTAACCTAATGGAGGGAATAATGGGTCGCCAGGATTATGAGTGGACCCCAGAGAGTTGTCGTAGTGATACTTCCAAGCACTGGGGATTAAGTAGATCTGGTAGCAGTATGGCACTAGGTGTGCAGCGGCACATGCTTCTACAGCATCAAGCAGTCTCTCATCTTGGAGCACCACTAGCCAAGACAGTGATCAGGGGACATATGCCTTGGAAACTGGACATGACTGCATGGGCCAGGTGGGGACTAAGCATGCAGCTATGGCTTCTGACCGAATACAATATCTAACAAACTTTGGAGAGGCAAAGACCTTGACAGAACAAGACAGCATTGGTAGCAGAGAATTACAACTGCTGCCTGAGACCAACAAGGCACCTTTCTAGTGCATGTCTTGCCACCTGCTTGCAACAGCCAAGGAACCTGAGGAAAGACTAGAACCAATGGAACATGGACGGATGCAAGGAACACTTCGACTCTCGAGGATATGGCTGCCTTGCTGAATACATCCTGTAAAAACACATCATACTAACTTGGATGCACACAATCCCAATATGGTGCACTTTGGAAATTGTTATTTAATTTTGTGTGTGCTTTTGTTGTGTGATTTTATTTGTCACTTTTATTCGTAAATAGTCTTATTTGCTCATTTAAACACCCATTTAAAACCCCCCTTTAAAGTTAAATGTGGATGTTTACTTGTTGTATTTCCCACTAGTATGTCTTTTGTTATAAACAAAACAAACTTACTATAAAATAGTAACAAACTTACAAAAAATACTATAAAAGTGCAAGTAATGAACAAAATCGTTTTTAGAAAATGGCATTGACATTGATATTTCAAAGACAAGATGATCCTTAATGGTCAAAACAATGTCAGAAATGAATTATACATGTCAGCATTAGTTGATTTAGACCTACTGCACCTGTTTTTACTCCTAACAATGGCCAAGTTATGGCCCACGGTCTTCGGAATAGCAAAATGAATTTGACCATGACCTTTTGAGGTCCAAATCGCCCAAAATGGTCAAAACAATATCAGAAATGAATTCCCCACACCACAATTAGTCCAAATAGAGGTATTACATGTGCATATACACGCAGAAACAGAAAAGTTGGATTTTCATCATAGCCGATGGCAGCCATATTTGATTTGGCCATTGCGCCATTCCTGGCACTATGGCGGACGAGCACCTCTGTGATTTTTCATGTCTAGGGACCCACTGACTCAGTTCAGGTGAGAAACTCCCCTAACACCAAATTGCAAACAGGACTTTAAGCCAGATACTGGATTACATCGAAACATAGATTTTTTTTTAGAAGGATTTGAAATATTCAAAGATTTTCATGATTTTTCAAAAATAGCAGATCTACAAGCTCGCAGCTGTGAGCTTGTATATCTGCTATTTTTCAATAGTTAAAGCACAGGGGCCCCACAGTGAATCCTTGTACCCGGGGCCCAGACTTTGGTGCGACACCCCTGGTGCCAAGACATACACAGAGAGATGGAGCATTCTCTGCTGCTGCTCTTATCTGCCATGTTTTCTGTTCCACATCAAACAGTGATCACACCTAACCAGACCTCAGCTCAGTTAAATGATCTGCATATTTATCCATACAGCCAGGAGGAGTAGCCATGGACAGTGGTGGTAAAAGAACAATTTATAATTCATGTTTTTGGATCTTTTCTATTAATATGTTGAATTTGTGTCTATGTGCATGTTCAGACATTAGCCACTTAAAGAGGTGGTGCCATAGTTTTTTACTTTTTCTGTTTTTCATGTGTCTATGAGGTTCACAGTACTTCATTAGGCCCATAGAGTTATATAGAATAGAGGACGGACAGCCCCGCCCCCAGCCATTCACTTCAATGCAAGCTAGTGCTCAGTGGCGTTTTGAAGCATGCGGAGACGTTCATTCACCCCACCTGAAATTCCAGCTTTGGCCAGTAGGGCGGCCGCTTCAATATTTACAAGCCGTTCTGGGGGCTTGATTAGGCCCACTGGTGTGGTTGTTATGAGCAATTATGTATTCCCATTGTATTTGAGGTTTTTACCTGGAGGCTGCCACCTTGTGCTTGTAGATCTGCTATAATCCTGGAACTACTGTTGAAGAACCATGCTTTGCTACCCCACTACATCTTGTAGGTAAATATTGTACTTTTTACTCCACTGCAATTATTTGAAAACTTTGGTGTGAGTAACATTGTGTACAAAAACCAGCAACAAAGAAAAAAAGGAAATAAAAATGAAAGATAAATAACCTTGGTATGTTGTCATTATCAAACATGAAGTTAGAATGTTACATTATTATGTTCTGGATATGAGGTTCTATAGCTGGAGCAACAAACCACCAGGAAACAAGAGTTTCAATAAATGTCCAGTTTATTTATCCTGATAATGATCATAGAATGACGTGAATGATGATTGGCACGATGAATGCCATGATTATAAATAAAGAAATGAATTACAATATTTTTCAGAAACAAATAATCCTAAATCCGGCCTTTATATCGTGCATTGTTGTCACATAGATAATGCATCTAATAATTAGCCAAACATTTGCTACAGTATGCTAAATACATGTCTTATTATCTGAACAACATTGCATTTAGCAGCAATTTTCTTGTCTACAATATTTATCTCAGGGTGCTGTTGTGATGAGCAAGTGACAACTGTGGCTAATGTAAACAAAGCTGTGCTCTAGGCCAGTGTTAATTTTGACAGCAAACGCTTTAGCCATAGTCTTTTGAATACAATAATTATATGACGTTTTAGTTTTAGCCACATTTTATTTGTGACTAAAAGTCTATTCGGCAGGCCTTGATCACATCGTAAAGCCTGGTTATGAGAAAGGGTTACCATACATTGCTGTGTGCAGAATCATCAAACAACGCATCTCACATCTAGATTCTATGGATGTTAAGAGCTTGACCAAGTGATCCTTCTTTGACCTCTTCTTTAACCAGACGTACCTTTCGATCTCGTGCCATATTGAGCACGAGCAGTCCTTCATCTCTATCAAACACAGGAAGATGTTGATACAGCTGTCAGGAGAGGTGTCAGCAGTGTGCATCTCTTTCAGGTTGCTGATGGTTTTCTGGATGCTCTCTGGACTGATCTCTGTGCGACCCAGCAGGAATCGTAAAAGTATTTGGTTGGTCTCCAGTGAGAGGCCATGAAGGAAGCGGATGAAGAGGTCCAGGTGGCCGTTTTCACTCTTCTGGGCTTTGAGGAAGGCTTTCTTCAGGAAGTCATCCATAGAATTGAGCTCAAATTGTGACATGGAATTTGGAGATAGCTTCTGGTGCTCAGGCCTGTCATCCAGGAATGTTTCCAGTACCTCCATCTTCCTCTCTGTGAAACAGTGGAACAGGTAAACTGCAGCCAGAAACTCCTGAATGGTCAGATGAACAAAGCAGTAGACGGTTTCCTGGAAGCAGTCACTGTCTCTTTTGAAGATCTCTGTGCACAGCCCTGAGTACAGTGTGCCCTCTTTAATGTCAAGGTCACATTTCTCCAGGTCTTTTTGGTAGAAAATAAGGTTGCCTTTCTGCAGATGTTCAAATGCCAGCCTGCCCAGCTTCAGAAGAACTGCTCTATAAGTCATGATGAGTTCCTCTGGATTCACCTCAGTCTTGTACTTCTCCTTCATCCTCCTTGTCTGAACCAACAGGAATTGGCAGTACATGTCAGTCTGGGTCTCTGGCAGCTCCTCCTCGTCTGTCTTCAACATGTGCTGCAGAACTTCAGCAGTGATTGAACAGAAGACTGGAATTTCACACATGGTGAAGAGGTTGCTTGATGCCTCCAGGTGTGAGATGATTCTTTCAGCCTGGTTCTCATCAATGAATCTCTTCCTGATGTACTCCTTCTTAATGTTATCAGTGAACCCTTGCACCTCTGTCAATTTGTCAACTAAGGCAGAAGGGATCAGTTTGGCTGCTGCAGGGCGAGAGGTTATCCAGATGTGAGCACCACGAAGCAGTTTCCCTTTGATGAGGTTTACAAGCAGGTCTTCCAGTAAACTGGACTGGGTGAAGTCATCAGAGCAGTCGTGGTCCATTTTGAAGTTGAAAGTAATGGAACTTTCATCTAATCCATCCAGGATGAACAGCAGTTTGAAGGGACTCTTGTCGTAGTTAGAGATTCCTGACATCTGCATTGTTGTGAAGATATAATTAAGAGCTTCTTCTGGGATGAATTTGGTTGCGTCGATGCATTCGTGAATTAGCTGTGCCAAACGAAAGCTTTGTCCCTTCAGCAAATTTAGCTGGCGGAATTGGAACGTGAATATGAGATGAGGATGTTTGATGTCTTTCTTTGCCCAGTCAAAGACAAACTTGTGTACGAGAAATGTTTTGCCAGCTCCTGCGATACCGATGGACAGCACTGTTCTTATGTGAATGTTCTGTCCAGAAGGGTCTTCAAAGATTTCACTGAGTTGGATCTCCTGCCCTGCTTTCTTCAGGCCCATCAGTGTGACCTCATGCTCACTGCTGAGCTCTGTGTCATCCACATGTATGACGCTGAGACGTGAATAGCATTGTACAAAATGCTTCTTATCAGTCATTTGGATTGTCCCTTCAGGTACACACGCAAATGGGTCCTCGACATTTGTTTTGAGCCTGGCTTGGTAGAATGCAATCGGATGTGCATGCGCTCGTGTTTTCACTAGCAAACCTGCAAGAACAGAATAATTATTTTAGATATTGTAAATTATATATTTTCAATTTACAATATTAAATAAAGCTTTGTCTTCTGACACCTTTTGCTGACTCTGGGACAGCTCACATACACATACAATACTGTACTGTACATTTGTTTGATAAAACATCTCAGATTGTTTACCATCCTGTGGTGGCTGTGAGGATGCTGTGAAGAGACTGCTTGCTGAACACTCTCCAACATCACTGACATCTGCTAGGAGAGAGAGAGAGAGAGAGAGAGAGAGAGAGAGAGAGAGAGAGAGAGAGAGAGAGAGAGAGAGTCAGAGTTTCCTGGTTATTCTCAACTTTTTATTAAGCAGAAAGGTCCAACAAGCATTCAGCGATCTACAGTGTATATCAACTGTAACACCAGATATTATATTACTAATTATCTGTGAGAGCAGTTTAAAGAGCTACAGCCGCACCACTAGATGAAGAAGGAACAGACATCTAGGTGTGTCTAGTTATGAATGACCTCTGAAAAGTGTTCTCACTATCGTACTGCTGCTATAAATTATATTGTGTGGATTGACACAGCTGCTACCTTTAAATGCACTTAGAGAAAAATAATGCTTTATACCCTGTATACAATGTCACAATGAGACATAGCTCTGTTTATACAATGCTGTACTCCCCCCACCTGTATACAGTATATGTTCCCCATTTTCAACTGTTTTTATTTTATTTGTGACACTTGCTTTGGCAATATAAACCTATGTTTTCTCATGCCAATACAGCTCCTTTGAACTGAATTGTGTGTGCTGGCTGTTTTTCCTTTAAACCAAATTGGTGTGGTTGGTGTTACCTTTACCCCTACGTTTAATTTAGTTCACCACACGTAACACATAGCCTCTCACAGTCATTACATAATATGTAGGCCTACGCACTATTTTGAGATCCTGCAATTATTTTGCATAATCATTTCTATTCATCTATATGAATTCATCCGTTGAAAAATAGCTACAATAGCCGATCTACAAGCTCACAACACGTTGCAATGCAACTCATTGTGTGTTTGAAGATTTTGCAAAAGTCAGTAATATTAAGTTATATCTGCAGGATATCATGGCAGCATTCAGGCAGCTATCTCACATCCTTAACATTCATAATGATAGTCAGATTACGGAATGCATATATTGTATGAGTCTTTCAGCTCTTATTCTATTAACCGTTACCTACATGAGCAAAGTTAAATTGGTTATTGGTCTTCTAAATATCGGTTTAAATATATATTTTGGCCAGCCGTGGCCTGTGGACCATATACCTATGTTTAAACTTCGCTTGACCTAGCTGACCTGTCATTTACCTTTGGTCGTTGGCCCAGTGAGTGGAAACCTCTTCACCAGATCATTCCTGTTGATCTGCTTCAGAAGATCCATTGTGATGTCCAGAGCTTTCTCCTGGTAGCTCTGCATGATCTGAACACTGGTGTCCACCCTGTCAGCTTTCTCCAGATGGCTCCAGGGAATGCATTTATCTGCATGGAGATACGCCTGGAACAGCAGTGGAAAGTAACATATAATGTACTTATGTGTACTATTTTGAGGTATATTTCGTTAGTAACCCTTTTACAATGGCGGCGTCGGTGTGCAAGTTAAGAGTAATTGCTCAACCCACAGAGGACAAGCATGCAGGAAGGAGAGTGTGACTGTGTGACTAATTGCGACTGTAGGTCGCAGTTACTTGCACTCCTATACTATCCAAACCTCCACCGGCTGTCAGTCCGTCAGTCCGTCAGTCCGTCAGTCAGTCAGTCAGTCTGTCAGTCTGTCAGTCACACGTCACACGTCACACGTCACACTTTTGCCCTGCTCATATCTCCGCAACCGTTGCCCCAATCCATGCCAAATTTTGCACACACACTCCTTGCCTGCCAAACCACAACCTCAATTCAATTCCCATCAATTCTCACATGGCCCTCTTCTAGCGCCACCATGAGGCCGATTCTTGCAAAACACATTTTTGGACACTACTCCTACAATCTTTGCCCTAAAATCACGCAAATCGGTACACAGTATGTCTACACTCATGTCATCAACATGGATCTGTCCCATATAGCGCCACCTTCGGGCAGATTTTTTAAAACACATTTTTGGACACTACTCCTACAGATTTTGCCCTAAAATCACGCAAATCGCTACACAGTATGTCTACACTCATGTCATCAACATGGATCTGTCCCATATAGCGCCACCATCAGGCCGATTTTTTCAAACAAAATTTTGGACACTGCTCCAACAGATTTTGCCCTAAAATCACGCAAATCGCTACACAGTATGTCTACACTCATGTCATCAACATGGATCTGTCCCATATAGCGCCACCATCAGGCCCATTTTGGAAAAACAAATTTTTTGGCTTACGCTTATCTCCCGATTAGGGAGTCTTACTGGTTAATATACAACTAGAAGCAGTGCTCTTCCGAGCACAGGTCTCCACCAGGCCAGGCGTCCTGGTGCTGCTACTGTATAATAGGCCAATGTAAAAAGGGTGCCATTATGTTCTTCACCTTAGACCTTTCTTGGCAATCGGATGCTGCATTCATGATTTGAGGCATTGTGTTCCAAAAATGTGTTTTGCTAAAGTCTACCTGCAGGTGGCGCTATAACAGGCCAATGTGAAAAGGGTAGCATTTGTTACTTGACATAGTGGGAATATGTGTGGCAAATTTCACGGTTATCGCAAGCTGCGTTGATGATTTGAGGCATTTTGTTCAAAAACTGAGCAATCCTGCAAACTTTGGAAGCTAATATTTGCCAGGATGGAATATGAAATATCAGATGGATCAGACTTGATCACATGGCTATAATACTGTGTATTGATTTGTGTTATTTTAGAAAATCTGAAGGAATAATATCCAAAAATATGTTTTACATAAGTCGGCCCAAAGGTGGCGCTATAAAAGGCTGATGTGAAAAAATGCAGGGAAAGGTTTTTCCTTGGCCTCTAGGGAGTGCGCTTACAAAGTTTGAAACTGATCGGTGGAGTTATAGGTAAAACCACAAATCGGCCTGTTATAGCGCCACCATGAGGCTGATTTCAAAATTTGAATGGCATTTCTTCCTCAACCTAGTGGGAACGTGTGTGCCCGATTTCATGATAATTGCACTTTGCGTTTGGGATTTGAGGCATTTTGTTCAAAACGGCTCAATCCTACAAACTTTGGAAGCCAATCTTAGCCAATCAGGATGGAATATGCAAAATAGGACAGATCCGTGTCGATCACATGACTGTCGAGATACTGCCTACTGATTTGTAGGATTTTTGGACAAAATCTGTTAGAGTAGTGTACAGAAATGTGTTTTGCGAACATCGGCCTCATGGTGGCGCTAGAATAGGCCCATTTGAAAAATGTGGGTCAGAGGTTCTGAATTGGCATCCAGGGAGTGTGTGTGCTCATTTTGGCAGCCACCGGGCCAACGGCGACTGAGATTAGGTGGTAACAAACTGCAAGAGGACGCGCGCGCGCGCACACACACACACACACACACACACACACACACACACACACACACACACACACACACACACACACACCGGACGGACGGACGGACAGGCGGACGGACGGACGGACGGACGGATGACGGACGGACGAAGGAGGAAAACATACTCTCCCCCATGCCTTCGGCTGGTGGAGACAATATGATGGAAGAAAATAGTACTTTTACTTTACAATAAGAACACCTTCATGACAATGCTTTTGCACTAACTCAAGTACATTTTTGAATACAGAACTTTCAAATGTAATCGTATACGTTTATACTGTAATATTGCTACTTTTTACCGAGGTAAAAAGAAAAGAAAAAAAACATAATGCTTTTACTACTGACTTTGAACAGTTTGAAGTCTTCTTCTCCCAACTCCAGCAGAATGTTGAGGATGGTGACTGTCGAGGTTGATCCCTTCAGGTCCAAAACATAGAAGAAACACTTACATTTAACACAATATGACAAATGGGTTCTAAGATAATATTAGATTTTAATATGAAAGATCAACCTAAAGTCAATTCAAAGGAGCTTTATTAGAATGACAAAACATATGTTTACATTGCTAAATGCATTGTATTGTCTGGGTCTGCCGTGGTGTTGAGTTGGGGGGGTATGAGTCACCAGAACCAAAGGCGGGGGAAAAGACTCTGTCATGGTTACAATGGAGTTTGAATTTACTATGGGTTTGTTTAGGAAGTGGGTGCCTCTGATAGTGGTTGCGTCTGATAGTGGGGGCGGCATAGCTCAGGGGTAGAGAAACTGACATTAGAGAACGAAGGGGTTCCCAGTTCGAATCCGGGCTCCCCCTGAGTTAATGTCGAAAAGTCATTGAGACATCAAGACTCTGAACCCCTAGTTGCTCCCGGTGACCAAGTTGGTGCCTTGCATGGTTTCCTCCACCATCTGTGTATGAATGTTTGTGTGAATGGGTGAATGTAATGCACAATCTATGTAAAGCGCCTTGGATAAAAGTACTATATAAAAGCACCATTTACCATTTATAAAATGAATATCAAAATACTGAATCAAGCAACTTAAAAATTGTCCGGGGTGTTCCCAAAATCTCGATTGGACGATAAAATGACCAAAAGGGAAATATGCCTTTAACAATAGTGACTGTGGTGTTTACGGGTAAAGATTTACCCATATACAGTAAAGTATACATAAACCCAAAATGTATTTTAGTCTAATAGTAAATTGGGGAAGTGTCTCTCTTCAAGATCAAGTGCTTGTCAGCAATATTTTAACTGTGTGCTGTATTTGTCCCTTGCTGCACATTTTTGGCAAAGACGTTCAGCCCAAGCACAAATCATCTTGACCAGATGTTTCCTGCAAAAAAGTGAACTGAGAAAAGGAAAAAGGAACTGAAATGTGTATTGTAGGCTACATGAAACTTTATCAAGTGCTGTCATCAGCATTTTAAAAGTTTGTGAATCATTGTTGCACAATTGTTCTCTGCAAAACACTGTCTTCTTAATCTATCTAGCCTTTATTATTGATATTAAGGGTGCGTTTGGAAATGCACACCCCCAAGCTTACTCACATATTTGTACAGGCACTCAGTCACCTGCTGACACTTTTGGTGTTAGGTGAAATTTGACTCGTGATTTAACTCAGCCCAAAATACGAAAAAAAATATTTTCTTTCCCTCCACCATTTATTTACCATGCAGACAACAACAAGACTGCACCTCTAACGAGGAGCAAACTTGCGCCTTTTATCAAGGCATCTTTTCTTTAAATGTTTTTGTAAATCTTTTAACATAGATGTTTTAAAAAAAG